>NC_142393.1:8560944-8853426 GCF_059441095.1 Idiotropiscis lumnitzeri
AACTGTAAAATGTAATTATCAAGACAAAATATGCTCCTATCACGCATATCAAAATCTGCCGGCAGGGAATGCCAAACACAAACACGTCTGCCCGGCCTCTTCCGCTGGGAGAACAAATGTGAGTTTGTTTGTTTGTGTATTTGTGTGTGGGACAGTGTATGTGGGAGCTCATCAGCTCATATGGCACTCTCTCTCTCTCTCTCACACACACACACACACACACACACACACACACATTCAGGATTAGCAGTGTCTCTGATGAAAAGCCACGCTGCACAACTAACCCCGTTAGACAGCCGTCTGTCTCCCATAATGCATCACGTTTCGTCTCCAGGAAGTGAGCTGATAAAGGTTGTTGGGAGGCGAAGCAGATGGAAAGAGAGGAGGAGGAGGAGGAGGAAGAGGAGAAGGAATGGAAGATATAAGGGAGGGAGGGAGAAGCCGCTGCTGTGAGTTGAGCTCTGATTGGTCACTTTCTTTGCCACAGTGACAGCGACAGACACTGGGGAGAGGTAGGAGGAAGGGGGCGAGTGAACACAACTACAAGAGGAGACCGAGAAAATGCAGAGGGAAAGACATACCAAGGAGAAAAGAGGCAGTGGCGAGGAGCGGGGGGGGTTGGATGAAGGTGGGGGCGGTCGGTCTGTAGATCAGCATGTCGAACAGACAAACAGGTGAGAGGGGAGGAAGAGGAGAAGATTGCGTATGAGGGCTCCACACATGCTCGTGGGGTGCAACGAGTGGCCGGAAAGCCACCCGTAACCCTCTTAACCTTCACAGCCAGAGCTAGCTTTTTCATTTCATTGATTACATGGTTATCCTCTGACCAGGGTAGCGCCTCCGCTGCATAGCAATTCCAGACTGATGGCAGAAGGGGGGGCAACGAACGGCGTCTCATTTAATCATCACGCAACTGTCGTCTCCTGACGCCCTCTGCAAAATGTTTCATTTATTTTCTCCGAATAATAGAATCAATCAGTATGCGGCAAGATCATCTTTATCTGACTTAAGTAGTGAACGACTGATGTGCGGGAAAGGTGGATTTAGTTAAGTTGCTGCTAATTAAAACAGCAAGAATTGTCCGCTTCAAACATGTCTCCAAGTCCAGGTGGAACTCTTTCTCTCAGCATGTCCAGATTGTCAGGCATTCCGTTTTTGAGATTTTCACTCAGATTTCCATTTCAATCTCTCTCTCGCACCTTCTCTCGAGCATCTCCTCCCATCTGTCTGTCAAGTCTCATTGCTCGCTACCTGTCTGTTTTTCCACAACAATCAGCGGACATTGCTGCTGATGAGGTAAAAGACAGCGGTACAAAGTCAGGGTTGGACAAGAAGTCTCCCTGCCCATCTGCCCGCTTGGCTGCCAACCTCTTGATGGAGCTCTCCAAAAGGGAGTTGCTCTAATTGTGGAGTGAATGAATCGGCCTCGGAGAACGGTTGATTAGGAGGCTGCAGAATGCCCGGGGGAAATGGGTCACCTCCAGCCTGGCGTGGGCCGCCCGCTTTTTTCCAGTGCAGGGATAAAGTCAATTACACGCCACAGGCAGTGGGACCTGGTGGCAGAGAGGCAGCCTGGCCATGCTGGGCACAATGCAGCAGCGGGGGGGGGAAGACGCCGAGCGAGGGAAATAGGAGATGCTGTTGGCAGCGCTGAGTGAGGGATAGCGATTTAAAGAAGCCGTGCAACTGAAGCTAAGACTACAAGGCCAGCATATTAAAGCTTGCCTGAATTGGTCCGGTTCCAAAAATGTGCAAGAATTCTCAATAGATACCGATTACGGCTGCGGTCGACGGACAAGGATCGATTAGTGGCGCCCGGGTTTTATAAACATGGTGAAGCAGCATTTAGCTGTTATGCTGCACGCATCTTGCCGATCATCCCTCGAGTATGGATTTTAGTTTTAAAACTACCCTTTAGCATCAACAATGAATTTTACGCTCAATAATTTTATTAATTTACTTTTTTATTTCTTTACTTTGCTTTTAAATGCCTTTTAATATTTGTCAATGTAACGTTTTAAAAAATCTGTTCTCTTTGCTTTGCCGTTGAATGTCTTCAGCCGTTTGGTTGTGTGAAACACATTGAGCTGCCTTGTTTATGAATTGTGATTTATAAATAAAATTGCTTTGCCTAATAATTAGGGATGGGCGAGTACCGATACCAGGTGTCGTATCGGCCTTATTTCAAAGCGTTGGTACTAAAGCCATATATGTCTGACATGGACATAAATTACATGTATACAAATAGAAAAATACACAAGTTTGAATTAATTTCATGCAATTTCAATAAATATTTTCCTATATCTATTGGTGACTACGCACGATAAAAAAAATTAAAAAAAAACAACCAACCAAACACATAACCGAGATATTTAAAAACCAGCGAGGACAGGAGACGAACACCATAGCTCGCCATATTCATTTGTACTCTACACATGCGCTCAAAGACGAAATCAAGTGGTTGAGGATGACTTAAACGGCATTACTCAAAGTCTGGGGAAGCAGCTAAAAAGAGTGGCAGTGGTTGGTAGGCTGCTTGGGGCTTGTTTCGAAGAGCAGATATGATGTCTTAAAAGCTTAGCCATCACGCAAGTAACGTCACAGATATACACAGTGGTGTGTGTACTCTGCACCATGTAGGTGGGCAACACTTTTTAGGGCCTTCCTTCACACTGCATCATTAACAACTATTAGGTACAGTTTTCTTCAGAAATGGTGATGGAAACATTGGGATGCAGTCAGAAAGCACAAGTCACATGTTTGCATGACCTCCCCCCCATGCCCTGATTGCATGCGAGTGTGAATAATTGCTCGTCGAAACCAAAGAGGAAAAGCTATAAAGAAAATGGATGGATGGTCTGCACTGACCATCGATTGGTCGCATTGGCAGGTATCCAATACACGATTTTTATGCACCTTTGCAAGAAACGATCAACAAAAGGTTTGAGTTAGTGAAATTAACATGCGCAGGAACTAGACCTCACATGGTCTCATGGTCGCCCTCGATCATGCCAGTCATTCCTTTGTAATCTCGGTTGAGAAAACAAGAGGCACAAGACCCCGCTGGCCATGCTAACACCAGTGAAGTAGCGGGAGTATAGCAGAATGGCTGAAGCGTTAAGACTATCACCGTTTAAAGCAAATTCCGCAGCATCGACCTTGAAATGAGAACTTCAAAATATCGTTGATGGTACAAGATTTTTTCCACTAAAATGATCGGACACTGCCCATTTCAAGTGTTGATTTATGTTAGCGTTAGCATTAGCAGTCCTGACTCAACTTATTAAACTTGTAACCGTGTCTTTATCAGTTTTAAAAAAAAGTTTCTTTCCTGCCTAATAACATGTTAAGCACACTTAGAATGTAGGGTTTACTAAATTATTTTTAAAATATATTACTCAGTTTTGCTATTTTCAATAGGAAGCACCTGAGGGAGTACAAAGAGAGTTTGGAATCATTATTTATATACAGTACAAGTGATTTTGACATGTTGAATTGAGACTGGAAAAAAAATAAGTTGGCAAATTGCATTAAAAGACAGGGAATGAATGTCTTATTACATATTTTTACATTCAATTTTTTTACAAGCATCAGTAAATTTGTACCCATTAAGGAAGAGAAAAAGAAATCAACAATCCAAATTCTAAACAGGGTTAACTTCAGTGCCAAAATATTGTAAAACAAATGCTGACATGCTTTATTGTTTTCCTTCAAAAATCACTAAATTCCTGCTAAATGTAATATTTTTTGTTTTTGCTTTTAACTGAAGAAGTAGAGTTGTACGTTACCCAACTGGTCAATTGTTTCAGCACCGCCTTTTGCAAAACCTTTCACTTCCTGATCATGTCACTTGGTCAAAATTAACCTTTTTCCCCGTACTCTGTGCAGTTATCACATGCCCTGCCTCGAATTTACCCTTTCGCTGGCCTGAAATGTATTCATCCTGTTATCTCAGCAATAACAGAGCATCAGCAGCAGCGTGTCAACGAAAGCCAGCGTGATTTAGTTAAGTCTGCGCACGCGCTCCTGTGGTGTCACCTGCCGACGGAGGTAAAAGATTAATGCTCTCCTTCAGCCGCAACGGCAGGCAGAGCACAGAAAATAATTTGATTTCTCCTTCTGTGTATATGCTGCCTCCCTGCACTTGATTTTCTCATCTGCCTGAAAAGCATCCTCTTTTGTTTCCCTCATTTTCGAGCCGCAACTCAGCGCCTATCTTGATGGAAACCCCTGACAAAGGCTCAAACCCGCCAACGCACCTCCATAAAACATCAGAAAACACATGCGGCCTTGTGTTTAGGGTCAGGATGTTGCAAGAGTGTGGCAACAATAAGAAACTCTCAACCTGGTACACCGTTGCCATGCCAACCAGGTGGGAGAATAGCCCACTTTATGGCAGGACTGAGGTGATGGACAACTCGACCCCCCGCCCCCCACTGACCCCTCCGTATGGTGGCTGGTCAATGGAATCTGGAGGGAATTGAAATGAGAATGTAAAAGTTCAAAATTCGATAACGCAACACAGTTACCTCTATATATTACAATATTACGGAATTATTAAAACCTCAAGACATATCTAACGTGCCAAAAACAGAGGCAACGGAAGCTAAATTAACCACATGCCAACCATGAGCCATTACCATGAATGTGTAGGGATGTAAAGATTCATCGAAAATCGATATATCGATTCTAACTGCTCAAAATAAGTATTGAAAATAAAAACAAAAAAAATCTGAATATATTATTATGCATACTAGATAAGCAAAACATATTTTGTATTAAGGTTAGATAAAAAAAACTGAATTACAAATCGGTTCAAGTGTACACAGTATATTACCCTAATTTTATTCATATGATTTCAGTCCCACATTAAAAAAAATGGATTGATGTGCTAGTAAAATTAAATATGTTAATAAGTATTTATTTTAGTAGGTATAGTTAGTTAGTATAGTTTTTGGTTTCAATTAAAAGTACTTTTTATGGAACGACAATTGCTTTTGTGGATAGCTGCAGTGCCACATGAGTGCACAAAAAAAAAAAAAGGAAACAAAAGAAGACTCGCATCAAATCGATTTCGGGGACTGAATATTTACAATCGAATCGAATCAGGGCTTGATTGAATTGTTACATCCCTATGAATGATACACACGTATTATGGAAATCGACATATTAGAAAATAACATATATGGTACTGCAACCTATTAAAACCAAATCACCCTTCCACTTTTAATGTCAGTATTACAGACGTATTAACATTACACTTGTGTTGAAAACTTTCCAAAATACTTGCAGTGGTAAAACGAAAAAAAACAATGTGGATTCAAAGTAGAATGCCGTGTAATTCAAAAGACATCCCGGGAGCAAAAACAGCCAATTATTCCTTGCTGTTGCTTTCTCTGCAAAACAAAGACAGTTACTGCATATTCTTCCGACTAAATGGCAAATATCTCATGTTTTAAGGCTGAAGAGAAACAAAAACATGTTATGGGCTAATCCCTGCCATTGTCACCCAAAAAAAAAACCTAATTGGTTAATTTGTCAATTTAAATCTTGATAAGATCCACTTTGTGTACGACGCATGTTTGTGTGCGTGTGTTTTAGCCACTCTGGGTTGTTGGCACATCTTAAGTGCACGGTCTCAACAATCACAGGAGAGATCCCGTGGGGGAATCGAGTGTGTAACCATGGCGAGCGCTGGGCGTTTCCATGACTCCCCGTCATCTGTAAAGCACACCACCCGCATGGCTCATGTTCATCTTGTTGCCGTGCCTCTTCCGTGTGTGTGTGTGTGTGTGTGTCGTTACATTTTAGGAAATAGGTTTACAGCCAAGCACACCAGGCTGTGCCTCCCCAAGAGTGTGTGTCCGACTGGTCCACGCAGTGTGTGTTTACATGTGTGTATGCGTTTCGTGTGCCATTGACCGTCAGCGACCTGACCGCTGGCTGCACTCATGATTAGGAGCAGATGGGGGGCTGTGTGTGTGTGTGTGTGTGTTTGTGTATGTGTGTGTTTGTAAGAGTGGGGAGGCGGCTGCTCCACTTTAGGTGATGTGTGTACTCTAACACACCAACACAGACCCTCCTTCAGCCGATATGTTTCCCTTTTAATTGAGAGTGGAGACAAATGGAGTTGGAGAGCGTCATCGTAAGAGTGAGTGAGCGGGAACTCCTGCTCCTTGTGTTAACTTTGAAAAAGCCGTGAAAAGTGGAGTGAATAAAAGTCTTAGTTAACAGCCGGTGGTTCCGCGTATATTGGCCTATGGAATAAAAAAAAAAAAAATAATGAAAAAAACAAAAACGTCAGCGCGGATGTGCTGCAACACATTTTCACGGTGAAGTCCCCCCCCCCGAGGCACCCCCCCCCCTGCTTATGAATATGACTGTTTGTACGCTCCTCAATTAGAAGAGCTTGTTTCAATGTCTACATGCCACTTGAGCAATAAATACCTTACGCAACAGCATCTTCCTCTTGTAAAAGCCGTTTAAAGATGCCATAAAAGCTGCAGCCCGTTTACAGTTCACTGAAGATGCTCATAGAGAAGGCAATAATTACACGAACTCCAACGGAGGAGCGCATCGCAACGTAAATGTTCAGAATAGCTGATTCTACTCGGCAGCCAACGTGATGGATGTGACGTTACATAATACATTACGCTTCTCAGCAACTACAATTTTTTTTTTTTACAGACAAGCTGTCTCGATTTTTCCAAAGAATTTATTATCTAATGCCACCGGTTGTCATATCCGTGAACAGAAAATGCACAGTGCCAACATGACACCTGCATATTAACGAGAGAAATAAATTCTACTGAAAAAGCGGAAATAGAGTAAGTGCACTGAAAGCATTATTTGGAACAAACAAAAATCTCAAATTTTATTGGAGAGAAGACTGAGGACAGTATGAAAACAGACCATTGCAGCAATAAGGCAGAGTGTGGAGTAGCGGTAATAAACTTTGCAGTGTCCACAACTAAAGCACAGAAAGAGCGAAATCTAAAAGTAATAAGGAGGCCCAACTTGTGTAAAGCAACAGAAAAAACATTTTAATAGTTATTAGTTAACTTTCATCTTTGTAAAAGTCAGCGCCGGCATTTACTAGTGCAAACCTGGCCGCCGAGCGAGAAAAAGGGCACACTCGCTTTTTATTGAATCTTAATCCTACATCGAATCCTCTTATTAAATTCAAATCCATGTAAATCCCTTCATCAAACCTGATTAGATTTCTCTTGAATCGTCCAGAACAAACTGCAGTTGGATGTGTGAGAACCTCCAAGATCCACGTTAGATCTTTAATCACCTTTTGTTGACTAAGATGGTGGATCTGGTGGTGCTTTTAAGAGGTGGACTAATTAGTGTTTACAGCCCTTAGCTATACACTGAAAATTAAACGAGCAACAGGAGGAATAAATTGCTGATTAAATGGTCGTGACACAGCTAAAGAACTGATGTCGGCTTTTTTTTTTTTTTTTAGTAACTTTGAATGTCTTGTTTTTATTAATGAGCTCGTCACGGTAATTTTTAGTATAGATGGCTGTACGGTGATTCACGTCAACTTTACATCTCAAATCCATAATGTACAACCATCCAGCCATTATCTATTCAGTTTTTTTTATCGTGAGGATGACAAGTGAGCTGGTGTCGATTCCATCTTTTTTTGGGCGACTGGGTGCATATCAGCAAACGACCATTCACACCTGTGGACAATTTGAAGACTTCCCTCTAGGGGGCCTGAGTTGGAATTAGAAACCCAGACCTCAGATTTGTGAGGGGGACATGAATTAAACTAAATCAAATCTACAAGAAAAAATAAACATTCAGTTGAACCTCAAGTTACAAACTTAAAGAGTTTGCGAGCCCGTTTTTAAACATCAAATGTTCATAAATCAATGTATTGCTTCTCATTTGAATGAATGGAAATGCCATTAATCTGTTCCCGACCCAAAACTACCCTTTTAACCAATGTGTGGCTAAAAACGTTTTACATTCTTTTATCATAAAATCAGTCAACCAAAATTAACTTCTTATTGCTTTTTTTTTCTTTTGTGTTTAGTGTAGTTCAACAAGACCCCCCCCCCCCTCCTTCTAATAGCACTTGATTGTGTCCGTCCTCAGTGATGAGCATGCAAGGCGAAAAAAAAAATACAAATACAAATAAAACTAATAAAAGAAAAGAATACCTTATGGATGTTAAGGTATATACTGACACAAACAAACAACACGCAGATGCAAATTGTGTAAATATCTGTGCATACTCTGGGAGACTGTACGCTCCTACAAATCGAGAGATGACACTCGAGTAAAATTGCCCCCGCTTAAACAAATCGGAGCCAACCTGCAAAAAATAAATAAATAAATAAATAAATAAACAAAAAACATCCAAACTTGCCTCTGCAAACTAGTGGACACCACGGCCGAACTTCGCTTTAGAACTGTGGCTGATGTTAAAATTGTCACACTTAGGACTACTCATTAGAAACAAAGTGCTTCCAAGTGGAGTGGGAACTTTCCATCTTTAGAGACCAATTACTGCGATCAAAGCACACAACCTGCAGCGCCCGATCTTACACTCCTGAGTGGAAGATGAGGGTCGAGGAGAAAGAGTAGAGGGAAAGCGCGTGACTTGTTGAACTGTGAATTTCATCAAGGCCATCGGTGTGTCTGCTGTGGGCCGACATCACCTACATTTGCATATTCAAAACAGGAAATGGATGCCTGCGTGAGTCACTGTTTCCAAGAAGGTAAAGTAAACCAAAGTTTCAATGACACCATTACCAGTTATTATCAAACAGTGGATTCAGACTTTGAAGCTAATAAACGGCTTTTATGGCATAACATTGGGCACTCTATTTCATGGACAACTTTATTATTTTTAAGAATTCAACTACAAAAACACCCCAGTGGCCTGAATACTACAGTTTAAAAAATAAATAAATCGGACTTCCAGTGGGACAGAGTAGCAGCATGAGCACGTATGCTAAACGCGACAAAACACTCAAACTGCGAGGATGAGTGTAGTTCCTATAAAAACAAAGAGCAAAAAGAACAAGGTTAAAAAAAGAGCAAGGACGAGGAACACATCACCTTAACTCATTCAATCCATAAAACGTACATATACGTTTTCAAAAACGTAGTCCCCGCCTCCCGAAGACGTATTTATACGTCTTAGTTCTTTGGGGTTTTTTTTTTTGCATCATAGCTCCGTGTTTTTATAGCATTAGAACCCAATATTCTGTTGACCTCGCAAAATCAGTTAAAATCCAGAAAAACGCTGGAATGCAGGGTTTTCCTCTAGTGAAAATTTCTGGGATTTAAGGCACATGTCGGGACCAGAGACAATCATAACTACATCGTGAAAGTGAAAACATTAAGAAAAAGCGTCAACGTATGGTCATTCATTCGGGCAAATCAAGCACTTTGAGCCTAGGAACAGCTACGAGTCATAAAATAAATGTGTATCAATGGCATATTAGGTCTTCAAAATGGATCTGAGGCTGCATGGCATGGTGAAAAGGGCAAAAACTAAATGCAGGCTGTGTTCTTGCATTGCTTCAAATAGTATGTGACAAACCCAGGCATCCATACTGCCTGTTAACTTTGAAGAAAGCTGCACAGTTGTACACTAAACGAAGTCTGACAGGAGTGATTAAAACCCTTTCCTGAACTTTACTCTCACATTTCAGTCGCACTTGCCAGGCATCAAAGTGCATGTTCTCAACAACAACTCTTCCTGGAGCGACTCATTCCGCCACGTGAGGACGCCTCATGAAGGAAACGATGCATTCTAAAGGCTGCATGCAGAGCTCGGGATACGGCCCTGATAAGATAAAGACTGTTCGCGTCATGTCCTCGACTGTCACCTTCAGCTAACCCCCGGAAGACACGAGCATCAGGAGGACCTACGTTGTGTTGGATTGCTGCAGTTATAGCATGACTTTAGAATCAAAGCAATCATTAATAACGAATAATCAAATCCATACCAAGAGACCCTTCAACAGCTGTTAAAAAAAAGGTTAAGGGCTCTCTCAGATGATCTAGAACAGGGGTGGGCAAACTTTTTGATAGGTGGGCCACAAGGGGTTCGAAAATCAGAGGGGCCGGACCAAGAGCAGATGGATGGAGTGTTTTGGTAACCTCACCTCATTGGAGAAAAAAAAGAACATTTGACACAACACAGTATTTAGAAAATAAAACATTAATAAGGTTTATTCATTTGAATTTTTTCCAAGTTCGGTGGGCCGGATTAAAATTTTTAATGGGCCGCATGTGGCCCCCGGGCCATAGTTTGCCCACGTCTGATCTAGGACAATTAAAGAAAAATAAATAAACGATAATGTCTACAAATACAATAAGCCCAGTTGCTGACTGTTTTACAAATGGGTCTCTGACATTCGAATTACAACACATTTAATCTTCTCCCTTGCAGCACACTGGTTTAAATCACTCGTTTTAAATTGTGCGGCTTTCGTTACATCAACAATGGGGGACAGCGGGCATACAATGAAGAAAGTTGCCAATTTAGCAACAGTAACTACATTTAGCGACTGCTGAGTGGACTCTTGAAAATCCCTCCAGTGCTTTTCGCTTCACGAAATTCCTTCAAAACAACAAAGGACTATGTCTTGTTTCTAGAAAATAATTGTGAAATTAATGGATAGTTAATTTTCAAAAATTAGATTTTAAATATTGAGCGTGCTTGCAAAGTCAACAGTTCAACAAAAGCACTCAGATAGAAGACATGAATTATTCAAAGCCCTTCACATTATGACCATCCATGGAAGCGTATTAACACTACGGTGTGATTCAGGTCTGTCCTAGCTCAAAGCAAAAAATAAATAAATAAATAAAACAATATAAGACAATGCGAGGAGAGTTCATGAATCAGAGGTAGAGCGTTTCGTATGAATTAAAATGATCAAAAACGAGTCCTTGCTCTAATTTGAAGCAAAGCATAAGGCGGCAGAGGCAAAGGGAAGCTAGGGGTAATTTGGGCTTTTCATTAGTATAGCAGGTCAATCAATGAGCCACTCCCCCTTACCTCGAGTGACTGTCACTCTGCTGCCATGGCAACAATATGGCTCAATTACACTATCACTTCCCCCTCATCACAACACAAGTGTCTGAATGAGACTGAGGCACAAGGACAGAAACAGAATTTTTTTTTTTTTTTCAAAATGTCAAAATAGCACATGATATCACTTCTGTCGAGTTATATAATTGCTTGGCAGCTAAAATGACATTTCCAAGATATGTTTGATGTTCACCAGGAATGGGCAACCTAAATGCCGGAGAGGGGTCACAATTTCACATAAGCACTACCAGGGGGGCCACAAAGACCGCAAACATTTTAACTCGACGCACAAAAAAAAGGTTTCCTCTGGCATATTTACTTTGTTCCTCGCTTACATCTTTTGCTAGGTGGCAAGGGGTATGATTGAGCAAATAAGCACCAGCCCCACCCCCTTGTCTCCTTCCAATTCATTGCTAACAGACCAAGAAAATGCACATTCTAGGAAGAAAAAGGCTGATGTGCGGTGGGAGTGGTTTAAGAAGAGAGGAGGAGGGTGAAATAAAAGTAGATGGGCCGGAACACACAAAGCTACAGCCACGTGTGCACGTACACACACACACTCTCTTAGGACCACATCTAAATCACATTACCTGCCTGCCTGCTATCCATCACTCGCGCAGACAAAAAGCACATGGTAACCAGGCAGGGAAACTGCATGGCAACATGCAGACTTACAAGGACTTAATGAGTGATTAACGGTGCTCTTCATCAATCTGGTTCCAACTTTCTCTGATTGCTTTTGCCAGATCAGCTGGACAGGTTGGAGCCATGCCATGAACCATTTTCTTCAACTTCCAAAGATTTTCAATTGGTTTCAGATTCTGGACTATTTGCAGGCCATGAAATTGACCTTATGTGTCGATTTCACAGTTTTTGCTCAATGGCTAGATACAGTATAATCTTGAAAACTAAATTCATCAACATCAAACTTCCTTCTAGTTGTGGGTTATTTATTTAGCTTTTCTTTTTTTTCCCAAGTCATATTGCATTATTTTTCTGCCTTGGTGATTTGATTTTTAAGAATAGAAAAATTGATAAACCTCTCATTTGTTTCAATTGACCTCACTCATTTTGGAGTAGGTCAGTCCACTTGGTGCAGCAGCTCTCCAAGGTGAGATCAATCCTGTTTAACTGCAGACTAACTAACAAGTAAACCTAATGTGATGCAGGTGTTCGTTTTGCGAAATAAAAAAAAAAAATTAAATATTTTTTTCCCACTTTCGTGTAGTCAAAATGTTTTTCTTGAGCCAGAAAGTTGCCATTTGAAATGACTTTAGTTTTTGGTCATGACTGTGACCTGCTTTTTTTCTACAAATTTAAACAACTGAATAAACGCCTGAGAGAGGCGTTTTCATTTTTTTTCCCCCCCAGGCGTTACGTACTAAATATTTCCTGCTTACAAACCACATTCCACGACTTAAACGGTTTATGTCGTTTTACCACCTCGATGCACTGGTCGCAAACTACAGCACACAGTAAATGATCAATTTCATGTTCGCTTCAAATATTTACAACAGCGGGAGACGAGAAATCTGGGGAAATTGTCTTTGTGTCCTTATCAATCTTGGTTGCCATTGGAGAGGGGGTGGGCCTCTTATCTAGTGGTGTGTGAGGAGGACTCACGTGTTTTTCGCAGGTTCCTGTTATTTTTAAGATGGCGTGAGTCCACCCACCCTCTCACCTAATGGGAGTTAGTGCACGTGTGTATCTAATAGGCTCTTTCCTGGGCGAAGTAATTAGCAGGCAGAGTACAGAGAAGTGAGGTGAGGTGTTCGAAAGAGAAAGATTCAGTCCCCCACACTTGCGGAGCACTCCATACATTAAGAGACCATATGGCGCCCCCGATGTGTGGCAGGAGAGAGTGAAGCGGCACTGCTCAGCGCTCATGCGCTCAGGCAGGTGTCTCGGCTTCCACTGTAACGCCCCCCAAGGCTCAGTCTGCTTAACTCAATAACATCCACTGCCTCCTCCACTACCTCCTGCAGCTTTCTCTACATCCCGGTCGACTCGCTCTCGTCTCCTCACCTCACACCTTTGCTTGCTCAGCCGGGATTAGTTCCATCGCATCACGGTCTATAAACGGATGCGTTACTCTCTGTGCCACCCCAATAAAAACGGGTATCTTGATAAATGCGCATGTGGAGACCAATCGGGTGATAGGTACTTCCTTAATAGAACGTTTGCTCGTGACAGACATTGTGCACGTATAGTGAGAGCGTGCAACGCAAAGACCCTCCCACCCAGGGCGTTTGATGTATAATGAGAGGAAACGATCAGCAGTAAGAATGGACTCTTCCCGCCCCACTGCTCAGCAGTCAAAGCGGCGGTTGCAGGGTCTATTTATACATTCGCTCCTCTTCGGATTTTCTTTACTGAGGAGCAGTGAGAGCGAGCGAGAGAGAGAGAGAGAGCGAGAGGGGGGGGAGCGAGAGAGAGAGAATGGCACACGTTCAAGAACATTCCTGCCCTTCTCTCCCCAACTCTTCCTTTGCTGCTTTGCTCCCTCAGTCTCTACTCCCATCCCCCTCTCTGCCTGTCTCCTCCCTCTCAATACCCTCCCCCTCAGCCTTTTTCTGCTCCCTCCCTCCTGCTCAGCAGACTATATGCAGCAAGGCACAAATTCATTGGGGATAAAGAAATAACGAAATACAGCTGAAGCATGGCAGGGGGGGGGGCGTGGTCAAAACAGAGACGCTTTGCTCTGGAAGGAAGCAAAATGCTGAACAAATGGTGAAATAACTGGAAATGAATGGTGGAGTAGGAAGGCAAATCGTACACGCTAAAGCGATGGGCGTTCCTCAGCCTGCTCCCGGTGAGGTCAAAAGTTTACCATGGTTTTAATTTCACCTTTCCGCAGCCAATCAGAACGGAGCTACGGCTGCTACGAGAACTTTGACCCCAACACAGACAACATCCTCTAACAATGTTCAGCCTCCAACTCAATTGTTATTTCGATCACTGGTTAAATTCTCTAATTGGAATTATTACTCTCACTTTTTTTCCCCCGGAAGCAAGACCATTCTCACCGTGCAACAAGGGAGGCACACCCCGCTCAGTACCAGCATGCTCAGCGGCGGGTGCATGAGGATGCCTGTGTGCGTGTTGGCATGCAAGGGGAGGATGTGTGTCTCCGAAGGGGGAGAGGCTGCAGTTTGATCATGGCATTGGAGAGGGGAGGGGCGGCTCAGCAAGAGAGTCAGCATGGCTGTTGAGTGGAAATGCTTTAAGCCTCTAAAGCAGAGGTATTCAATTAGAAGTCACAGAGGTCCACGACGAAAATTTCTTCCAATAAAAAGGTCCGAACCAAAGTCCAACTTCCCGAAATGTCTGGCCTATGTTCACATTTTTATATAGTTTCAATATTTAGTCATTTTCAACAGAGCGCACTTATATACTAAATATTTAGCAATGTTCCCATTAAACACCTTTGCCAGTCAAACAAATATAAGGCCTTTATTTCACATTCAAGAAAATGTGGCTCCGGGACTTTAAGGGTGCCACTTCCAGAAAAAAACAGTAAAATATCCCCTGCAGAAATATATCAAGTGCTAAGCATTGAGTTAACATCTTTTACCTTTTTTTTTTTTTTTAAATCAAAGAGTTATCAGTCTAAAAAAAACGGAAAGCCTAATTATCCAAGTAAACCAGGTCAACATGTTCAGTACACAATCAATAAAAATGGCTGTCCTCATGAAAAACTAATTCAAAATGAGCTTTGACACCACTTTTTCTTTTGAATATTGTTTTAACTTCTCTTAATGAGAAAAATGAGTTTGTGACTGCCCTGCCAGTGACTTAATTCTGGGTTGCAACGGATTATTTCACACATCTGGGCTTTGTGTTTTCCTTTAAATAATGTTTGTGCAACCACATTTAAGCACTCCTTCACAACTTCCCCATCACTTGAACGTTTTTTTTATGTTTCCCCAAAATCCACGATACATTTACTGAATATTCGTTTGCATGCCGCTGGGATGTAAACGAAAATGTAAAAACCTGTTGTACTGCACTCGAAGTTCGATGTTTTTGCGTGCGCTCACCTCAAACGTCAGCGGATAACTGTGAACAAAAGGGCGGTGCTTTGTTTCGTAGTGGCGCTTCGCAATGTTGCGACGGTTTCGGAGCATATGATGCACACTGGTTTTGAATCGGCTGCAGCCAGAACGAAACTAAACTTCTCAGTCCATTCATTTAAAACAAGACGCATCCACCTCGCTAACTTTTTAGTAAGGCATATTGTCAGCAGCACTCTCTTCCGGTCTGCTGCGCAATTGGCAGTGGATCGTAAACAAAACATTTGATTGGCTCAAATCAGTGACGCCTTTTCCGTATTTACGAGAATCGCAGCGCCAACGTTTGCGAATGCGACCTGAAAAAAAATTAATCATAAATTGGCCATGGGTCCGGTCCGAACCATCCCGCCATTTGGTGATGCCTGCTCTAAAGAGAATCGGTGTGTGTGTATATGCCTTTGAATTTTCAATGGCCTCTCCACCACATCATTGTGCGTGTTTGATTAATTAAACGTTCAATTCTGTTATTAACTGTCCAACTGGCTGCCACGCCTCCTCCCTCAAAGGGAGAGAAAAGGGGGAGAGGGAGAAAGAGCGAGAGAAAAAGAGAGCTGTGACGTATGATCAATGTTCAACATGTGTTGAGATGACCTTGCTTATTATCAGATGTGACCATTTTTTCCAACATGCATGCCAAGTTGCCCATAACGTCGCACAAAGTGGTCGCGTAAAATTGACTTCAAGTATTTACACATATATCTATCTATTTACAGATCAGCTTTTCTAATAATATAAGAATATAAAAAAATAAATTAAAAAAAGTCATTTGGAGGTAATGTTGAAAAGGACTTTTGTATAAAGTTAGTGAACTCAGAAATTGAGGTACCACAATACTTAATATTTTTGAAAAACACCACATATCATATGTTAATCATTAATTATAAATGATGTTAGAGCAATTAACATTATTTGTTTATTTATTATACGCATTATAATCCCTCAAAAAATATGAATTACACATTGGTAATGCGTTCTAAAAAGCCTAAAAATTAAACTCTCATACAAAAAGCCAAAAGGTGTTGGTAAACCTGTGCTTAAGGCGGCACCGCATTTTCCCTGAATATTTCTGCCTCCTCCCACATTTCAAATACGTGATTGACTTTTTCTGCATATATGCCGTCCTATGATATAAACCAGTGTGGTCTATAAACCGAACGTTATGCTCCACAAAAATCCACAGTGCGATTGTCAACATCTTGTGAAACTTTCATTTGCTCGGGCGAGAGGACTTAGTCCGTGTCACACAAAGGTTTAAAGTTGCACACATTAACTTGGCACTTTGAACACTTGAAATGGACCAATCTCAACTGCCCCGTGCATTCTTCTGCGACTTCAAATCCCCTTGTGACACCACAAGCGCAAACCTATCCCATCGTCCTTTGTGCGCGAGTAGTTGAGTGAAACTGAATCTTCCCTAAAACGTGCCCTTAACCCTTCTCCGGGACCTGATCCTGTTTGTTTTGCGGGTAAACAGAAACTCTCTGCACCAAAAACAAACACTACACATTGTTTGTCATGGGACCACAATCTCATAGCAACAACCTGCCCTCCCTCCTAAATCCACAGGCTGTATTTCTCTCCTTTGTGCAGATGAAGTGTGTCACGACAAAGGTTAAAAGGGCAGCGGTCACAAATCAGCGCAGTCAAAACAGAACTGAAAAGCTCCAAAATCATGTGGACGGCGCGGCGCTTTTCAATGACTTAAGCGTGTCTGGCATTGCCATGCGGGACCTCGGATCACCAAGATTCATTGGCTATGTCACAGGTGTCAAACTCAAGGCCCGGGGCCCGGATCCGGACTTCATGTTTCTTGCAAAATGTTTTCATATTTAACAACGCTGAGAAGTGAGCTGCTGCAAGTAGGTTTTGTGACCAATCCTGCCTTTGAAATAAATTGGAAAATAGCACACCGCACAATTATATACTGCCGTCTGATTATAAGGCCATCACAACTGAGATATCACAATTAAATACGGTAGCTAGTTCTTTGTTTTGATGTAAATAAAATAGTTTTCAGACTTTTTAACCAGTCACAAAGAAAAACTACACAATCACTATTACATGATCAAAAAAATTTGTTTTTTAAAAAAAACAGAGTTCCGGAGGAAACCTACGCAGGCACCGGGAGAAGATGCAAACCACATAGGAAGGCCGGAGCCGGAATCGATCCCACGACCTCTGCACTGTGAGGCCTTCGTGCTAACCAGTCGTCCACCGTGTCGTAAAAGGAATAAAATTAAATTAAAAAAATTAAAATCGTGACACGGGACCTTGAAGATCAACATCATTATTGAAGGACATATATTGGACATAAAGGACCTTTAAAGGGACTCTTGATTGAGCTCAACATCGGCACATGTATAATAGGCATGTATGTAAAGATGACATCAGTACTACAAGTTCACGGCCCGAAAAGACTCTGTAGTGATTTAAAGGCTTTTTGGTGATGAGATTACCGACAAATTGGCACACCCCCTTTTTGGAGCTCGGTGAGTTATTTTTTTCCGTCTCAGCAGTCTACATCACAGCGGGGAGGAAAGCATTGTAAAATTACTTGGTTTGTCAGTTCTGTCGCCTGAAATGGCGACCACTCGCCACCAAGATTCAAATGCACATTACTACTCATGTCCATTTAAAGCTGTGAAAATATAAAAGCGATCTGCACAATATTTTAGAACAAATGTGAGTTCATGTGAGCAAAAACCATGATAGCACCACAAAATAAAAAAAATACAGTGATAGTCGCTTCTTCAATTACACAAACTCTAGCGGACGAGAGTAAGAATGCGCACACGGACCACGATGACGGCTGGTTGTAGTTTTCGGACATTTTGCAACGCTAATGTTTATTTAATTCTCGGAAGGCAGACGGTGGTTGGCCCGCAGCCAGGCATGGATGTTTCCCACCCCACGGCTAACAGCCGCTGCTGTGGTGTTAAAAGTAACAGCCCTGCTCAAGGCAGCAATTAGCTTTTGGCCACTAAATCAGATGAGGGTAGCAGAACAAAAAAAAAAGCTTCTTTAATATATTTAAATGCATACCACCAACAAAATAATCATAAAAACATTCAAAATCGAGTTTTTAATTGGAATTTTGGATTATTTCTTTCACAGTCTGATCTTATTTTAGGTCAAATTTAAAACATTTCATTGTCCTACCTTTATCGCTTCACTTCCTTGTTAACGCCCTCCTTTACTTCTTTGAAATTCTCTCTTTCGAAATCGAAAGAATTCCCAGTAAAGAAAGTCTGACTTGAAGTACAACAAGGAATGAATGTTTTGAGTTTGAATGCTTTCAATGATCTTCCCAAAGACACCGTGGTAGACGGCACGGTGAGCACAAGCTCGAGTAACTTTGTTGCCTCCCTCACCTCGGTGAGCTATACAGTTTGATGTGATCCGGCTTTAGTCTTACAAATCAAAGAACAGGCTCGCTGGCTAGATGGCTATGCAGAAGAAGAAAAAAATGGTAGTACTGTGAACCTGTGTGCTCTCCAACGCCCCCTTCAGTGTGGGTGCCACCATCCATCCATCCTTTATCTAAACCACTTAACCTCACTGCTGGAGCCTAGAAAATAACCTCGAAAGGCTCGCTGAATATGAATACACCTATCGCCAATAGAACAATTTTTTTGCATTTAGTTATATTGAGGTCATTACGTCTGGCTCCAATTAATTAATCGTAACTCATTGAATTCTTTACCGATTTTGACACCGATTGGTTTATGATAAAGATCAGACGTGGTTAAAACACGAGACATGAGTCATCATCTTTCATAACGTAACACAGTGGACCCCCATTATTCGAGGGGCATAGTGACGAGGCACTGGCTTGTGAATATGCATAATATCAATGCCCTTTGTAAAGTGGTCCTGTCAGCCACCGATTACGATTGGCCAATTTCTGTGGAAAAGTACGTGATCGGCATGTTGATCGATGACTTTCAAGGCTGGTCACGAAAATCGATCGTCCGCTGCTCGGACTTGGACGGCAAGCTAAAGCTAACTACAGACCAATGTGTAAGAAGTGTAGCATCCCATTTCACTTTCTTTAACTCCGCACTTTCCAGACCAAATTACTGAGAGCCATTAAGAACATCAACGAAGCACCCTAGAAGGCCTCGGGTTGGTTCTCGATCTGGACAGAAGGTGCCAGGGACAAGCGAATGCCACCTGAAAACACACCACGGCCTGATCAACTGTGGAGGGGTCATCTGGTAGAAGGTGTGTGACGTGGAAAGACCCGAAACACCCGAAGACGACAGGTCACGTCGCTGACAATGTCTTCAAGTGTATCAGTAGATACTTTAAATTAATATAGTTAGAAAAAATATTTTACTAAGTCTTTTTTATTATGAGAGCATTGAGTAATAATTTGAGTCATCTTTTTTTTTTCAGTTATTGATAATTCACACAACCAATAAGCTCATGTGACAGTTTCCTACACAACTTATTTCTGCTAAACATCAGTGGCCAGAGCTAAAGGTCGACCTGCAAGTAAATTATTAATGACTTGTTTTCTTTTTCTCCCTGCACGCTGCTCAGTCTTCTCTCCTCTGTCTCACCTTCTGATTGATGTTTACCCACTCTGCCCTCCATCCACACCTTCTTCTACCATCTTACCTCCGCCCCATTTGTGTTCCGTCAACAATTAGGTTGGAAATCAAATAAATAAAAACTCGCTGGGAAGATAATATTTTGGGCAAGCTGCTCATGATGGAATGCTCAAAATAATAGACAGACAGACACTTCATTAATTCTACTGGAGGTATTTGGGCAATCTCCCCAAATGATAAAAGTAAATAAATGGGCCCCAGTCATGAGCCACTGCCCTCAATTGAGGCATTAAACAGTCTAATCAACGTTGAGACGAAGGACCTCCTGAAACAAACAAATATAATTGTTGGTGACATTAACATAAGAGACCCTCTTTTAAACACAACAACCCGCTCGTTCATTTAAGTCCACGGCGAGTTTCCACCCGTGTCTCATTTGAGAATGCAAGAACTGCCTCGCAGATCTGCGGTTTAAAGGTGTCCAAACAGTCAACCTCCAAAATCTTTTTAAGGGTGCTCCACAGGCTTTCGATAAGGTTGCGATCAGGTTTTTCTTCCTTTAAACGCATATCTTAAATGTTTTTGTTTTGTTTTCCTAGCGTGGGCTAGAACTTTCTTTGTTTTCCACGATAATCATTTTACTGCCAAAGGCACAGTTCTTGTTTTTATACCATAGCAGGAAATGGCCTGTTGGAAATTGTGCAGAGGTCATTTTAACACCTTCAGGCACACAAACAGGAACCATCATCTCACTCCACATTATTCCATCCCAAAGCATCACTGCAGCGTGCATTGTTGCAGCCTTGTTGGAACATGTCGGCATCCCAGGTCGCACGGCATTGAAGAGTGAATTAAACATCCATATTCTAAAGCCACTGCAAATGTGTTTCCTCGTGAGAATGGAATGCTTTAGAGCATCAAGAGATTCTTGGAACTCCACAAATACCTGCTTGCTGTTCATCAGTGACGTTTCAAGAGCTGTGTTATTAACGCCTTATACGTCTTTATCTGAACGAAACCCATTTGCCCTCCGAGTCACACACAATTTATTTAACAGTAACTTGGTGATCTTGCTTAAGTTATCTTGAAAAGTCTGGTGTTTTCGTTCCTTCCACAAGGCTTTGTACTATTTGGTGCTTTTCATCAGCAGAAAGATCCTTCTTGTTGCCCATATTATCTCATTCAATCCATAAGACATACATTTTTGAAAACATAGTCCCCGCCTCCCAAAGACGTATTTATACGTTTTTTTATTATTATTTTTTACGTCATAGCTCCATGTTTTTATTGCATTAGAACACAATATTCTGTTGGCCTCGCAAAATCAGTGAAAATCCAGAAAAATGCTGGAATTAGGGGGTTTCCTCTTGTGAAAATTTCTGGGATTAAATGAGTTAAGCATAAAAAAAGACAACTTGCCTAATAATGTGGAACAAATTCCACAAGTAATTTGACTTTAATCAGACTGAGCTATCTTGACATTAACATGGGGACTTTTTCGTTGATCTGATTTAAGATCTCAGGTCAACTATTTAGATGTGACAAGATTTATTCCGATCTGCCGTTTTACACGCACTGATTTATCTAAACATCACGACTTCTCAAGATTGAGTTCATTTGTCGATTTAGCACAGTAGCTGTAGCTGTTTTAATACTTTTGTTAAAGCAACAGCTTGATAAAAACAAGTTACAAGAAGTTTAAATCAAGTTCCCCCGTTGCCATTTTCAACCGCATAAACGATGTCACGACACATTTTCGTCACCACAGAGTATCCACAAACTGGATGCAATCTGGCTATTTTGACCGTTTGAAACGCTTTACATGACGATTTGTTCGGATTGGCAAAAGGAATATACCAACCATGTGAATGTGAATGAAATTCCATTCGGATTCGGCTTTTCTATTCAGACTGAGGTTAAAAATAAAGCAAAACACATTTACAATTACCTGATTTTATCGGACGGACAGATAGACAGATGTATGCCCAAATTACATTTATCACTTTGACAAATCCAAACAATGGCTGTTAAAAAGACCGCGGAGAACAAAAATCACTGCATCATTTTCTCATATTGCATAAAAATCAATATTCTAACCCCCTCCCTTCGAAGAGACTGTCACTGTTGTTTACTCAGATCTCTCAAGACAACAAGTTTGTTTTGAGAAAGAAAAAAATGAAGTGGTGTGGAGGGCTGGCAAAGGTAGGTCGATTCAACAAAATTAGCTCCCAATGCTATTTTTCCATTTGCCAGGGTAACAGACTTGCAAACTAAAGGTAAGGCAGCAACTGTGCTGTGTTCTCATCCACAAGCCTAATCCACGGTCTTGTCTGCACGTCACATGAAAATCTCCTTAGTCACATGTATGTCACTGAGAAATTCCCAGGAAGTTGCATCCGGCCAAATGCACTATTTAAAGAGCGTCTGCAAAGCATTGCCTTCACTGGCGAGGCCACCAGCATGCAGTCGAAAGTTGCTTCATTGATGTTAATTTGACACCGAATTGTCTTTACATTCTCTTCCACCTTTTTGCTGTTTAGTGCGTTACAGGTCGGAACAAGATGAAGAAAAGGTGGCAAATATTTTGCATTCACAATCAAAGGTATCAGACACGAATAGTGGAAATCAGCATATAATGGACGCCGATTAAAACGCTGATAAATATTCAATATGTATTTTCCACCCAAAAAAAAAAATTCTTTCCTCAACTATTTTAAAATCGAAAAACATCCGCGAATATGTGAAACCGCCGTTCTACTGTATTTTGATAATATGCAGGACATTTATCACGTCAACCACCCCTGCCAGACGACCTTTATGCTATATTTCTCTGTTTACCATGGTGTCGTTTATGAGCAATCAACAGGACTCTGTCATATCACAGCACAATGCCACTTGGGTCAATCGGATGCTATTCACTTGGCCCGGCACGCTGCTCCAAATCATGGTGACGAGGTGGGTGTTGCGGACATTGGAGGGGCGGATCAAGATATGCTGGAATGAGTGATGTTGCTGACACTGAAGAGAGGAGCTATTGGAAGGAGATGATTGGGGGGGGGGGGGGGGGGGTAGTGGCGGACTGGCAGTAGAGGGGAAGGCAGGATGGGGGTGAACCGAGTTGAGGTGGTGATCACGTAATAGACGGACGGGTTCAGGCAGAGTTGAAACTGCTGCCTCACTGGGCTGCATCTGGTAACATTTACCTCAACTTCTATGCCTCATATGTGTGTGTGTGTGCACGTGTAAAGAACAGTAAAAAGGCATAAAACTAGGATTTTTTTTTTTTTTTCAATGGAAAATAAGTAAAAACACAGAGCACCCCTTCTTCAAGCCACACACCTCCCTGTGAGGAATCCATTTAACAAGCGTCTATTAGCTTAAAGCAAGGAAAGACATGAAACTACAGCCCCTTTCAAATGTTCTACTTGGGGATAAATGCAAACCGGACAGAAAGTGCTTTTCCAAGACCATTTTCTTTTAAAAGACCTATGCAACCAACACCTCAGCGTACAGAGGAAATTGTCAATGGACATGGGAAAAAATGACATTTTGCCATATTTTGCCTACAGTTTCCAAAGTACCTGACTCTCCAATAAAGATGTATAAACAACACTTTGTAATATTGAGTGAAAATGCAGCCCCGTCACTGAAGGAAGGTTCATGTGTAATGTGTATGATGATCATACTGTTAATTTACGACCCAATTAAGTTGGGGCTGGGAAAAAAAAAAGACAAAAACTGGTCAACACAAAAAAAAATCTGCCTGGAAACTATAATGAATAATTTTACCACCTTATTTGTGGCACTGGGAATCAATGTTTGGCCACTTCCGTGTTTCCGCACGGACATTTGTATTTGCGGACGCTCTACTCCAGCAGTAAATGTCCATGGAGATGAAGATGCACAGGGTTTAAGGTCTCTTTAAACTGATAAAGGACAACAAATATAATTTTATGTCATTACTCCAAAGTTGACGGAGATTGGAGACTTGAACATGGTAATGTGACCCACGTTGCGCCAAGCCGGTCGCCTGCAGCTAGAGCTAACAACACAACTTTAAATGGCGTTTTTTTTTATTCGATTTAACACGGAGCAAATGTGATCTTTGTCACAGCGTGTCCCATCATACTTTTGGGGGGCTAAGCGACTTCCACTGAACTGTCGTGACTGCTTAGTGCGTGTCAAAGCCTAACCAGCTAACTTAGCGTAGCATAGCTAAGTGTAAGTGTAACATGACATGGCAAGCGTGGCAGTCATAGCTGGATTTTTAACTGTATTTGGTTTTTCTCTCTTTTTTTTAACCACATCCACGACAGGCCATTGGAACTATGCAAGTGAGAGAGGACAACAACAGATGCTGGTTTATATGAAAATTAAAGGGATACTTTGCCTACTTAGCCATTTTTAGCAGTAACAAGTTAATATTTTGTCTATAATTAATTTGATAATCCACTTACTTTTCATGTAAAATTAACAACATGAAAAAAACATTTTTCCGCTTGCTGTCCACAGAAAATGACATGTGCTCAGATCTCAGGTTACAACCAATCACGGCTCGGCTTGCGAACATCACATGACCAAACACAGAAAACAAGTGAACCGTGATTGGTCATTTCCTGAGCACTGAGTAAGTGTGATGTCATTTTCGGTCGACAACAAGATAAAAAAATATCAATTGTACATGAAAAATAATTAAGTTATCAAATTAATTATAAACAAAATCTTAAAATTTTCCTGCCAATAATGACAAAATAATTTACCTTACTCTTTAATATGATATTACCGTTTACTTGTAAGTATAATGTTCATACACATCAACCAAATTGAAGTGTCAAGTGTTAACTGGACAGCATGAGTGTGTGTGTGTATTACCTGAGCAATCGATGAATAATCAATAGGATAATCGATTCTAAAACAATTCAGTTGTGACAGCTCGAAATTAAGCACAACTAATGATTGTTTAATCTTTTTTAGTCTCGAAAAAGTCAGATAACCAAATTCATTCAAATTTAATTTTTAGACCTCATAATGAAAAAAATAAATAAAAGACTGATGGGGGTGGTTTGAGTAAAAAGACCAATGCGTGTTTGGAGAATGAAAAACACAAATCCGAACCGGGGTCTTTCTCCGACTGACCACCTAAATATTTTAGCAGATGCTCAGCCTACACAGCCACACGTGCTGGGGTTCCTCAATGCTTGTTGCTTTTATTAATAAAATTAACTGTGTGTGTGTGTGTGTGTGTGTGTGTCAGGAGATGGAGGGAGCCGTGTCCGTTCACAAACAGCATGTCACGGAAGCGCTTTCTTTCCATTGGTCACTTCGAAGTAATTTTATCTTTGCCTGCCTCTTCTAGCAAGCATCCTACTGTGTGTGCTGCATGATTCTCAGTTCAGCGCTGGATGAACGACCTTGAGCAGGCGCGAAGGGTTGTGTTGCTGTGGCAACCAAGCCTCGCACTACCAGTAACAGCTGGATGCAAACAGCACGCCGTGAATTTTTGTGGGTGTCGCCGCTTTATTACAGCTACTCTTCCCCTCTTATTTGCCCCCCCCCCTCCTCCTCTACCTCCTTTTCTCAGTCGCTCATTCGTCATCTCTCTTACATGCAAACATACGACGGCATAATCACTTATACAAAGGAAAGCCTGGTTCCCCAATGACAGTAATACAAACTTAGCTTGAGTACGCCACTTCAGAAATCAAATCAAGTCCTTTTTGCGTGTGTTTGTGTGTGTGTGTGTGTTGAAAGACAGAGCTGCCATGAAAAGCACTAACCAACAGGAATCCGGAGCCACAGTGCGACTAACAAATTTGCACATAAGAAAGGCATCGAGATGGCCACTTGACATTCCTCTCACAGACAAAAATGAAGTGAGCGGAGAGGGGGAGATGGGCTCTGCTGAATTGTTCCAGCCAGAGAAAGGAAAAGTGAAACCAAGAATGCACCGACAGTAGTTGTGTCATGTCAACTATGGAAATTTTAATGAATGTCATTATTTTTACTGACCATAAACCACCTATGACTTTGAAATGGCAACGACAAAGAAAAAGTGATGCCTTTTTGGTTATATTCATCCATACAGTTATTGTGATATATCAATTACCGTCCTAATAAAAATTCCAAAGCCTTTGACTGTTCATTTTTTTTAAAGTGCCATGCACATTGAAATAAAAAAAAATCCAATAATATGCGGCTGAGGCTCTGTGGGGATAAAATTATTTTTTAATTTTCCAAGTTGGGCTGTCGTTTGGCATTGACTCTTCCTGACCCATGTAATATTGATACCACAATGTAAGTGTGTCCACCAAACAAGCTGGTTGTCTACACCTGTCTTGAATAAAGTACTCACTGCTTCAGACAAAACAAATATTGTATGAGCCAGGGATATGTGGTCAGGGTAGGTAGGAGAGGGATCTTTCCCTCCTCCAACACATCGGATTCATGCGATCAGCTAATCAGTAAGCGCTTCAGAAGCCTGATAATGATACTAATCATTTGAATCAGTCGCATTGGAGGAAGGAAGCATTTCAAACATGCAGGACAGGGACGCGCCAGGATCGGATTTGTTGATCTTTGGCGTAGGAGAAACTTAGCGCTCTTCCCAAAGAGATATATCTTAAAGCAAAATTTAAAGGCTCCTCTCTGACAGAGGTGTCAAATCCAGGTCCAGAACGTAAACCCTGCCAGAGTTCGTCTTTAGCCACAGGTGCTTCTACTCAAGAGCTCATTTGGCTGCCTGTTGAGTAGAAGCACTTGTGGCAAAAGACAAACGGTGGCATGGTTTACTTTCTGGATCTGGATTTCATATGTCTGTCAGACACGAGGATTTGCATTTTGGCATTGGATGGAACCACTAGAGCAGGCATCACCAAATGGCGGACCGCGGTCCGGATGGTTCGGACCGGACCCATGGCCAACTTATGATTAATTTTTTTCAGGGCGCATTCGCAAACGTTGGCGCTGCGATTCTCGTAAATACGGAAAAGGCGTCACTGATTTGAGCCAATCAAATGTTTTGTTTACGATCCACTGCCAATTGCGCAGCAGACCGGAAGAGAGTGCTGCTGACAATATGCCTTACTAAAAAGTTAGTGAGGTGGATGCGTCTTGTTTTAAATGAATGGACTGAGAAATTTAGTTTCGTTCTGGCTGCAGCCGATTCAAAACCAGTGTGCATCATATACTCCAAAACCGTCGCAACATTGCGAAGCGCCACTACGAAACAAAGCACCGCCCTTTTGTTCACAGTTATCCGCTGACGTTTGAGGTGAGCGCACGCAAAAACATCGAACTTCGAGTGCAGTACAACAGGTTTTTACATTTTCGTTTACATCCCAGCGGCATGCAAACGAATATTCAGTAAAAGTATCGTGGATTTTGGGGAAACATAAAAAAACGTTCAAGTGATGGGGAAGTTGTGAAGGAGTGCTTAAATGTGGTTGCACAAACATTATTGAAAGGAAAACACAAAGCCCAGATGTGTGAAATAATCTACCAAATCCCAATGGCCCTGACTCCGTTCCAACCCAGATTTAAGTCACTGGCAGGGCAGTCACAAACTCATTTTTCTCATTAAGAGAAGTTAAAAAAATATTCAAAAGAAAAAGTGTTGTCAAAGCTCATTTTGAATTAGTTTTTCATGAGGACAGCCATTTTTATTGATTGTGTACTGAACATGTTGACCTGGTTTACTTGGATAATTAGGCTTTCCGTTTTTTTTAGACTGATAACTCTTTGATTAAAAAAAAAAAAAGGTAAAATATGTTAACTCAATGCTTAGCACTTGATATATTTCTGCAGGAGATATTTTACTGTTTTTTTCTGGAAGTGGCAACCTGAAATTCCTGCAGCCACATTTTCTTGAATGTGAAATAAACACCTTATATTTGTTTGACTGGCAAAGGTGTTTAATGGGAACATTGCTAAATATTTAGTATAAAAGTGTGCTCTGTTGAAAATGACTAAATATTGAAACGATATAAAAATGTGAACATAGGCCAGACATTTCGGGAAGTTGGACTTTGGTTCGGACCTTTTAATTGGAAGAAATTTTCGTCGTGGACCTCTGTGACTTTTAATTGAATACTTCTGCACTAGAGGAAGCCTCGGCTTGTTGATGACCTGCAGACCCTGCCGCCATCTTAACCCGGGAGTCCATCTCCATTCACTTGTTTTGAGGTAACTGTGTTTGGCCAATAAATTAATCAGAACTCATTGCATTCCTTACTGATTTTGACACAAATTGGTCGGTTTGAAAGACAAGACACATAGGTAGTTTCCATCAGTGCTTTTGTGACATTAAATTTAATGTTATAAAGTTAATCCCAAATGCTTTTTAATATTAAAAAAGAGAGATCAGCAAAAAAAACAAAACAGCAACAACGACAAACTTGACCTTATATTTGTCCTTTTTAAATAAGGGGTGCGGTGCGATGCCAGGGAACATCTTTATTTTTTTATTTTTGTCGAATGAAGTGTAAGTGCTCATCCACGGCAGTAGATGGCAGTGTCGCTCTCATTGTCAGAGTTAGAAAGGAGTGCCAGCTTCTCTACAGAGATGTATTTACAATCATTTTATAGACAAATTACAAAATTTATAGTCGCAAGGTAAAGTGGGGGGGGGCGCAAAATATTTTCCTCTTCCCAGGGTTTGGGTGTAGCAAAAAAAACTACCAAGAAGCATTGCCTTATATTAAATATTATTTTATTTTCTTGCTATCAAATTGTTCAACAATGTGAAAAAGATTGAAGTAAAATTAAAACCCTTCAAAACAAATGTTTCAATAAAAGGTCAAAATTGAAATAAATGCTGTTCTTCTATTCTATGTTCATAATTTTATATCAGGCTCCAGAGGACTCAGTGGCTCACCGATTATGAACCTCACCGCATGACAACGTGTGAGCGGGACATTCGGCTCGAGACGAGTGTGCTGACGCCGGGCTTGAGGCACATTGAAATGATCAATTAAAGTGAGTTTGAGATTGAAGAACTACCTTGAAATATGGCCTAAATCCATAGTTTACGATTTATCCGACAGCTCACTGTGAAAAGTAACACTCAACAGTTTGTTTTGGCAGAAAAAGAGCTAATATGAAAGGAGTGCATTTGGAACTCGAGGTGGATGGGAAATGCATGCCTGACAAAATGATCATTAGTCAACAGAGTAATGAAAATGCATACATTTATTTATTCTAAAACATACTCGAGTACCCTGGGGGGGGGGGCTTATATGATCACATGCACTTTTAAACCATTAATGAGTCTATCTACCTGCTTTGATCCAATAGGGTTTAATTGCACTCAAGCAATGAATTAATTAACAACATTGGAAAAAATTACCCAATCTGCCTTCAAGAGGGTTCCATCCTCCATTTTGAAAATGTGCTTTTAAGCAGGCAATTCGCTCACCTTGAAGTGCAGAGGAAACAATCCCTTGTAATTTTGGACACCACAATACTTTCAATTGTATTTTTTTTTTTACTTTGACAAACACACTTGCTGCATTGTCATTTTAAACGTGTTGCTTAGATTTGTTGAAAAGGCAACAAAAAAAATTGCTTGCGTTATGACTCTCCAAATGAGAAATACACGTGACGGCATTAAATGAGGCTGAGAGAAATCGACCACTGGACAGGAACAGGACAAAAATGTGTGTGCTTAAAATAAAAGGATCCCCTCCTCCACAGAGCCGAATCAATGTGAAGCAGTGAAGATTAATTCCTGTTTAACACATCCTGACACATGGAGAAGGGGCCTCAATAACAACAGGACAACAGTTCAGTTGACACACGACGGCGAGGGGTCGGCAAGCGAGAATGGAGTAAAGAATGCGGAGCGTTTCGAGTCGGAAAGATTCCTGATTCCTCAGCAGAGGACGGCGCACAATAGGCCAGAAGAAAACAAAAGGGAAGAAAACAATGGAAGAATTCCAGGTAGAATTCCAGCAAAAGGCTCCACCTGTGCCCCTCCTCCCTTCCATAGCCACATCCTCCTCATCCCCGCAAGCTTCCCAGGCTGGTGGTGGGTGAGGTCCAGGCTCCATAGCCCTGCCCCACTCTACAGTATCCCCTGCTAACCTCTGTCCCATTTTTCCTCCCAATTCAGCAAACATCATGCATCACTGTCACCCTCCTCCTCTTGGCATTCATCACGCCATCCTCTTATAGCAAAGACCAGCAAGACCTGGGCCACAGGGACAACTGTGAATCCGTCAGAAGAGGGCCGCTGTGGATGAGGAGGGTGATCGACGATTGATCAGTTTGTTTTAATTCTCGAAATTCAATTGTCCATTTTTAAAAATGCATTTTAAAACACATTTGTACTTTTCAGCCTTTGACTCTTTATTGTGTTTTATTGTATTTATTGTCTTTATGTTAGTAAATTATTGTTTGAACCATCTTTGTTTTTATATGTCTAATTTTTACTTTATGGACAGCACTTTGTATGTAACTATGGTTGTTTTTAAAGAGCTTTATAAATAAAGTCCAGTTGAGTGGGTCTCAATTATATAATACAATGTCAAGAGTCAAAATCATAGCTACCAACATGATTTATTTAAAAAAGCATCTGAAAGAATTAATTATATTATAATATATTATATTAAAGAATTTTGCAAACTATCAACTCAAGAAAAGCGAAGGTGACTATTTTCTGGATATCAAACTTGTTTTATTGTTTTTGCTTGTAGAACATTGCAGAGGCTGGTGCTTATTACTGTATTTTGTTTCATTGTCAATGTTAAAAATGGAAAAGTATTGGAAATTGTGGATAATGTTACATAATTCAAGTATTGTTTGAATCTCATTTGGAAGTGAAGCTTTGGCTTCTTGCTACTCATTTTACAGTGATTTGTATATATTTTCAAACCATGTTCAAATAAGGATTATGACATTCAATTTGGGTTTTACAATGTAAATACAGACTGACTTGCAATCAATCCAGGGTGAGCTGCCTCTTGCTCAATGTCAACTGGGATAGGCTCCTCCCCCTCCCTTACCCTCACTACACATTGGATAAATATTATAGATGAGAGATGGATGGGTAGATTTATTTTAATATAAATAAAATTTCCTTCCATATGAAGGCTCAATCTTTCTGGGTCCTAAACATAAAAGTATGTTACACAGCTCCACCAATAATCCAACAGGTGCACTAAATAATCACGTCTCCCCCAGATGAAATGAGAAAATAATTCATAAATATGTATATTGATATCATAGCATAAAACTACTGTATGCTTCGCTTCTGCAAGCGTAGGAATATTCAACGTAAAAATTAAACAAAGACGGTCAATGCATGACAACAACAATACAGAGAGCCATTAAAGAGATGTGTTTAAGAGACACACACATTCAAGCAATTAAGATGTCCAGGCGGACAGTCACACGCATGCACCACTTTTCCTCCCTTTTGGTTTGTGGGGAGCAGACAATAGCTACATGTGAGCTCGTACGGCAACGGACTTTACGTGCACATACACACATCACCGACTGAGGTATCAACCGAGGGAGCTCCGGTGTTAGAAGTGTCGGTGCACGGCCAATGTGCTGCCCCCTGCAGATATGCACATCAAGACGCTTTCCGGACGATAGATCAGATGACATATACAGTACAGCAGACACAACAGGTAGAACGAGGAAAAAACGAGCTGATATTTGCAACAAAAGCATTCGTGATTTAACGCACAAATATGTACTTTGACTACTTTTCATTGCTCTGTACGGCGCGGGGACTCCGGCTCTTGCAAACAGGCAGGCAGCATCTTTTCCACAAATCGCACGCTCGCACCAGCAAAACGCAGGCTCGCGGCTCTCTCGAAGCACTGCGCGCTGTGCACGATATGCGCGATCCGGTGCGTGCCCTCATCAGATCAGCAAACCTTTCGCTCGCTTCACGTCGCTACCGTGCCGTGGACAGCCTGTCTCGCAAGCTGCCAGCCGACTGTCGCTGCCAAACGCGGCCAAACATTCACGTCTCATCTCACGCAGGTCGCGTGCGTGTTTGGTTTTTAAACATAAACTTCCATACACGTTAAGCGGAAACACTTGCCACCAGCGGCGTGTGTGTGTGTGTGTAAACTCGGCAGCTCGTGCGAAGTTCACTTGGTGAAATAAATATGCAAAAGGATGATTGTTTAATCGTCCTGAGGGCGAAATAGGAGCTGTTTAGTGTCATTTCGAAGAGCGTACAGTATGCCCTCTGCAACGCTCCGATACCAATTTGCGTGCACTGCCGCAGGGAACACAAGTAAGCGGGCTGCATTTCCGTCCACTATCACGTCGCAAACCAAACGCAAAGTCTGGTCAAATGCGTGTCTGGATGTCAAAAAACACATGTAGAGGCCTTACCTTGTGGACGTATCTCTCTACCGGATCGATAATTTCGTCTTTACACCATCAACTCTCCGCCATCTTCGGCACTGTTTGTTTAAATGAGAAACACTCCCGAAGCGTAACGAAGCCAGTTCTGTAAGTTGGGGGTAGCAGGGGATTGTGGGTAGTGGTGTTCAGATGCTGACAGCGTCGAGACGCTCGCCTTAATGTTCAACCCGGAAATGAACTACAGACAGACGACACCACCGTGCCGGAGAGAGCAGGGGAGGTGGAGGGCTCTCGGGGGCGTTCGCTGTCTGTCTCGCCGCTTGCAGACGGGTGTCAGCGACTTCAGCAGGTCGGCCAAAGGTGACATGGTGTGAACCTTCACTTGACCTCCAGACAACTGTCAAAACGTCTGGCTTGGTGCGAGAAATTATTTTGTTTTCACTGACAACCACGTAGAAGTATGAGACTAATGCGCATAGTGGACCCAACAAGAAAAGTAGTCCAAATAAATAATCATAAAGATTTGGGCTACACAAAGGGCAGGGTATTGGATGTGAAATTAAATATAGTAACGACAGCAATATTATGAATATAATAATACAATTGAGAAAAAAAATACAAGGGATGGAACCATAATAAGATTAAGACCTGCATCTGCCCCACTGTTTAGTGCCTGTTTATGGCAAAAATTAAGTTAAAAATAGGCTGTTAATATATAACATTTTTAAAAATCAACTAAAGCATGTGCAGTATAACAAATTCAATCCCAACAACCAGCAGTTTCATGCAAAAAAACTAAATAAGCGATACTGTGATTATTTTTTCCAGTGCACTTTCAAGATTGGCACAAAAAAGAAACCAACATTAAGTACGGTAGCTAATTTTGTACTTTTTTCCCTCACAAATATCAACTCACTCATAATATATAAATAAATGTAATGTTATTGAGGTACCTTGTTTGTCCTGCAAAATATTACAAATCCGGCCAAAAAATGATTAGGCCGACTCACTTTGTAGAGTAGGGCAGTGTGAGACCCAGTGTAAGTGCAACTAAGACATGTTTGCCATCTAGTGGTGATTGTGATATTACAACTTAAAACTACAGTCGAACCCTGCAAATTGACAATCTGGCACTGTAGGGTCGCATATTAATGGAATTTAAAAAAAAAATAAAAATCTGCATGTATTCATATTTGGGATTTTTGCCAGCGCTTGTCTCTATTTACTCATAAAATCATTTACTCAGGTGAAATCTGTGACTTTTTAGTTTATGACAAGGCCGATAAATTCACAGGAAGCAGTGACTTATTTTTGCTATGTGATTGGCAACATCTATATATACAGCAGTGCTTCTCAATTGGCCCCTCTCAGAATCAGAATCAGAATCAGAAATCCCTTTTTTCTGATTCTGATTCTGATTCTCTCAGGATCAAGAAACTATTTTGCGCCCAACTCTTCAACGCAACTATAAGTAGTATAATTTTTCAACAAAATTGTTCAGACTACAACCTCTACAAAACATTGTATCATTTTTAACATTAACGAAAACAAAAAATACAAATAAATATGCTGCATAACTTTATTAGCATTGTTTATACTCCCTGCGCACACTCTGACAATCAGCGTGCCTCTGCAATCAACCGTAGTGGATGTGCAATTACAATTTATTCTAGTACGGCAAAAAAACTAAACATAATGAACGCACACTGCAGTCAACCACTCAAGCACTGAGCCGCACCATAAATTAGAAATTCACGAAATGAAGTTCGACTATACTACTGAATTGTCTTTCATTTTTCATCGCTATTCATCACGTGGTACACAAAGACTTGTTGTGTGTTCTTTCATTGGAAGTCTTTGCAACCAAGTTTCAAAACATTCAAACAACCCTTCGCCGTTTCCGCCGCGGCCAGCCTCCTGTGAACTGGCTTTTGTGTGTTTGACTGGAGGGACTGTGGCTCCTCCAGGCCACCCATCTCTTAAAGATGAGACCCATATGCAGGCTCCATATGTGAGCTGGCGGGTCCAGCATGGCGCACTGACGTCTTTGCCAGGTGGCCTATGAATTGGGACGCGGCGACACAGCGGCCCAACTGCTGCCAAGATACACTAAGCAAGGGACAGACAGCAGCAGAATCCGTCGCCATGGTGATACCAGGCAGACAAGAGCGCAGATAGCTGGATCGATGCACACACACGCACACACAGTCAATATATCCTGTTGTGTCAGTGACGGTGTGAAGGGAAGAGGATGAGAAGTGAAGAGAAGGGTGAGAGAGAATCGGGACAAGATGATGAGATAGCGGCATTTAGTTTAAAGTAAGAAAAAGACGAGACACAGATAATGATAAATGATGCCTATTTCCCGGAGAGGGGGGTTGGTGGGATCTCCAATAAGTGGTTAAAATAAGGCAAAGAACAAAAAGAAAAGAGAAGAAGCTTTGTCATAAAAGTCGTGCAACTGAGGTCGAACTGTGCTACTTTGTTTCAGAAAGTTAGCGTTGGAGAAAGTGCAAGACTACAGAGAGTAAGGAAATGTTGAAAAGGGGGTTGTGGTGGAGGTTTAAAGTAATTAGCCTCGTGGGTCAGGCTTAATTCATCTGGCAAACTGAAAGGTCTGCCAGGATGAATAAAAGGAGATTAGCGCATAACTCAATGAGGGATTCGGAAATGTGACTGTTCTTAGAAAGTAAATTTACACAAGAAAGATAGTTGGAGTTTAATACAAACGTTTTGAAAAGGTGCCTTGAAGTGTCTTGGACAGACTTTCAATCATCTTGAAAGTTCCATTAGACTTGTTTTGATACAGTACTGCAACAGAAATAAAATGAGGCCCCTTTCAAAGTGTGTGTTAAATGTTACCCATCGTGTTGGTGCCCTCAGAAATGGGGAGTCAAAAATTGAATTGGCCATTGATAGTGTGGTGGTTAATTCACCTGACTTCAGTGTCGGCTTTGTGGGTTCTCCTCCCATTCAGCGATGGTGGAAATGAAAGTGTGAATGGTTGTCTGTCTCTACATGTGCCATGTGACTCACTTGACTCAAATAGCAGACCACATTGCCGTTCGCCTGAAGTCAAGTAAGATCGGCTCCAGTCCCCCGTCACCCCGAACAGGATCGGCGGCAGAGGAAATTGACCAATGGGTAACGTTTTTATTATCTGGACAATCATGCTTAGTTGTCAAAAATTTGCAACACGTAATAGTTATTCCTGTTACAATTATTACCAAACTGACTTCAGGTTTTGATTCTGCACTAATGAACATTTTGCTTTATTTACCTATGTGGGATTCATTGTTGAGAGTCGCCCAGTGAGGATTTGGGAAATTTCAGAGTGAGGTGTGGGAGGGTGAGAACAAGAAGCTGCTTAAAATTCTTACCAGGTAGAGATTAGGTTTCAGGAGGATAGTGGAACAGCTAAGGTACTTACATGACACACACGCGCGCACACCCCCACGCACGTGCGCACACACACACACGCACACGCACACGCACTATCACCATTGATAGCACCTCATGTGGACATCGATAGTGAGGTGCAATTTCTTGTTAGAAGACATTTTTAAGGCAGGTGGACTGGTAAGAATACAGGTATGTGATCTAACTAGTGCACTTGGGAAAGATTGTTGTTATGGGGCTTGAGTCTGTATCTTTACAAATACATTTTTTTTAAATGAAATGAAGCAATAGTGTCATTGCCGTATTAACTTCAACATGGTTTGCATAAAACATGCGTCGAGAGCACAAGAGCCTATTGGAATGAGGTTCGCACTCAATGAGTAACCACTCCCGAGTTACGCCATTAGTCGTCATGGAAACAAAAGCTCTTTGTTTTTGTAATTCGATTTTTTTTTCTCCAATGTACAGCTATGGTTGTTTTTAAAATGCTGTACTAATAAAGTTGAAAATCCACAAGTACACAGACATCTAAATTACATACAAAGAGACTAGCTTCTTCGTAAGTACGTACTTAGGACGTGAACTTGGCTAGATCACGAGACCGTACTCTGTTCTTGACATTGAAATTGATTATGAGTGTGATGTGTCGATAAAATCCCGTCGAGCACCACTGTGACAATAAATAATCATTTTCTAGTTATGCTCCCACTTTCTTGTGGTCTATAAACAAAGTTGAGTTGAGAGTTCAGTGTCTCAAAGTACACGTGGACTTGTGTCAAACAGCGAATGGCACATAGAATGAGATATCGATGTTTTGATCACTTTGTCGATTCTAGGGATAACTGGAGTAATTAGTGCTCCCTCATTTTTTGCAGGGAATAATTTCCAAGGTCACCCCCCCCCCATCGGTGAATTTCTGCAAAGTAGAGGTTGACTTTTTATTTTATTTGAACATTTTTATTCAGACAGTTTCCACCTGTTTAAACAATTGTTACTTAGAGCTGAAGTTCTTCACCTTCATCTTCCATTTAGAAGATGAAGAAGAAGAAGACAAAGAAGATGAAGAACAGTACTCATGAGTTGAAGCTTTGGCTTTCAACAAGGATTTACGGTGCCAAAAGACGCATTATTCCGCCTGGATTGTACATTTGGCTAAAATGTGCCGCAAGATTCTGGTTTCAGGTTAGCTATTTTAAATTAAAAAGAAAAACGTTAATGTAATTCGTTATTAAGCGGAAGTTTCGTCATCTTCGAGTGCTCTGCTCACATTAATTTCTGAACACAGTGCCTATAATCACTCAGTATAAACAAAACCAGGTCAGTCTGCTCGGCATTTTTGCCTGATTTTCCTCCCCTCGCTTCCTTGAGCATGTCCTCTTAACTTTGGTCTCCTTTCTATTCCCAGGTTTCTAACGCCTCCAGATGTTTCCATCCCTTCCACGCTGTCCTTCATCGTTGTACACCTGCTCTACAGGCCAATTCAAACGCTCCCTTCTGATCTGCTGGCCCACAAATAGCCGCGAGGTCACGAACGTCTTAGGTCAGATCCCCTCTGCGCTTCACAGAGCACCACGAGGAAAAAAACTGCCTCGGTGAGCAGCTGCTGCCCAATTTGCTCATCTGAGACAATCAATGAAAACAATGCTGCAGGACTACAATCTCTTACAAGAGATTACACGCACACACACACGCACGCAATATCCATCCCAACTAATTGGTAGCTATTTGTCTGCAAGTCTGGGATTACATGTCCTATTAAATACAGAATTTAAAATGAGCTTTGTTAAATAAGAAAGTACTCCACTTTTAATGAAGTTAATTTATATGGAAATTACACATAATACTGACAATTCACAGAAAGATTTATCCTCGTTGTAGGAGAGGAATTAATAGGGCGGGTACGCTCTCCTCACTTTTATCCTGGACACTTTGCCACTCAAGCACACTCCAGATCATGTATATTTGGGCTGTTGATGAGTTTGTGTGTGTTTGATGGAGAATGTGTGTGTGAACTCCCGTCCTTGTGGTGACCCTGCAGGGCTGAATCCTTCCTCGCTGCCTCTTGAACTGATCCATCACGCTGTCTGTTTGGCCTGAGAAAAGCTATTACTCTGGGGCAGCACAACATGTGCGCACTAAGTTGCAGGTGTGTTTTTTTTTCTGGGGAGGACTCATTCATCACGGTCGATGAATGCACGTGTCATGTTAGTGTCACAACAGTCAAGTTGCACAAGGTCGGTGGACGCAAGTCCATTGCCGGAAAACACACCCTGATGTAGATGTATAGTGCAGAATCTCAACTAATTTGGTTGATTGACATCTGAGGACTAAATTGAGCTAGCAATACTGGTTGAGAAGACAATGTTTCACTCTTTCTCACTCCAACAAATGATTTATTAATGCAGCTTTGCATGCAGCTCAGCCCCTGCAGACTGCCGGGCAAAAAGAGAGGAAAAAAAAGCTCAGGGGTGCCCTCTGGTGCCCAGAAATAGCATTAAACCAATAAACCCGACTGATTTGTTCCATACATCCATCTTCTACAACTGCTTATCGTCACCCTGGTCACAGTTGGTTGCCAGCCAACAACAAGGCAGAAATTAGTCAAGAGAATTAGGAATTAACAATAAATAAATAAACAAAGCAAAACCCAAACAAACAAATGCTCTAGGGGGTGAAATTGTAAGAAAATGAAATAAAAAATGTCATCATCTTCCTTTTCATTAAAACCACACCTTTGAAACAGGGGCAGAGCTACATGACAGCCAGAGGTGGCCTTGACCCAAATTTTGCTACCAGTGACTTTCCTGCTATTTTCACATGGATGCAGTATACTTAGATCACATGACATTGCGCCACAATACATTGATATTAATGTATTTTAAGGGGAAGTCAACTCCAAAAAATGATTTGCAAACAAAACATTAATCAGAATGTGATGTTTTGAGTAGCGAAGGCCTGTAGAACATTTCATTGCAAATCATTTTTTGGGGTTGACTTCCTCTTTAAAGAACAAATGTACAATTGAAACTGAATCAAAACTCTTAATTAATCTGTCTTTAATCAAGAACCTTTGATTCTTACAGTCAATCTCAATCATAATCACACGTGCGCACATGCACGTGCACTAATGGCCACCCCTCAGTGAAATGTTTCTTCACCATGACCCCCACATTGAAAAATCCTGGCAACATCACTGCACCTTCTATTTTAGAAGTTCCTCAATGCGAAAAATGCATTGTTCTGATTAGTTTAACTGATTCAAATGGGGTCAAAAGGCTCGTGTAATGAACACAAATCTTTATCTAAACACCAAATTAAAAAAGGCGACAAAAAGTGATTAAAACACACAAGAATTTGCATAAATATATATACCGTATTTATATATACCATCAGGCCATTTCAGAGACAACATATTCCCAAAAAGAAAACACACCATCATCGCATAACAGGCGACAGCATAAAAATAACTCCACACAGAAATGAAATAATGCAATTCAATTAAAACGGGCCTTTTTAGAAGAAAGGGCATTTACGACAGTCCGTTGCCGTTAACAGGTTAAAAAGACAAATCACTTTTATTCAAACATCTCCAATTGATAATTCCGACAAACAATACCAAATGTGTGTATTATGTGATGTAATTTTTTTTAATGCAATAGATGAGCAACTACACAGTACATGTTTTTGTATGGAGTGCAGTGGAGTTCATAATAAAAAGCCAAATTGCAGATGAGCCAGCCTCTGAATCAGGGGTGGTCAAATTATGGTCCATGGGCCACATACAGCTTGCTTTGCTCTTTAAATTCAACAACTACTAATTACATTTTTCCCATCTTAATAATGACAACGTAATAACATAAGTAATATAGCAATAAATGTACTAATATTTATGAATAAAGGGTTAGGTTCAGCAACAGGTGGATTTTTTTTTTTAAACGCCATTGCTGTAAATTACAATGCATGGTTAAATCCGTATAGCGCAAGGTCTTTAAGTTCAAACTTAAAAAACAAAAAATAAAATATCTCAAAAACCTGAAGTGCTAGAAAAAAAAGGAATGACATTTTTAAAAAACAGCATCAAAAATACATTTAGGGGCACAAAAAGCCATTAGAATTTGCTCTTGATCGTTAGTGTTAAATCAATTATAATTAAATGATACAGCAAATGAGATTAAACTATTTTACATGATCATTTATAAGATTTTCAACTTTATTTTTCTCACCTCACCAATGACCTGGCCCATCTGTACATTTTATAACTCAAATGAGGCCCAAAATGTTGTCCACCACTGCTCTAAATATTTGGTGATGTAATTTATTGGGTCAAAATAAGAATCAAATAAGGTCATTAAATTAAAAACAAAAACAAAAACACAAACAACAATATATAACCACAGTAACAGTTCAGCAAGCTTCATTCCTGGATTCAAAACCATTTCAATGCAAAACATATTCACACCGTTTAGATAACAATAGACACTAAGAGACGCCCCCAATATAAAAATAGCTTTAAAATCTGACACGTATTGGTTATTACAGTGTAGGGTTCCTTTTATATCTTCAACAGCCCTCCACTCCTACTTCCACTTTGTGACACAGTCAAAAACAAACTAACCTGGCTGCCCAATACCCAAGAAGTTGAACTGGAAACTGGATTTGCATTTTTCTAACCCATTATTACGCTGAGACTACAAATAAATTCTGAATGCGTTCACTTCAAAAAGCCAAATGGTCCACGAGAGGAAAGTTAAGGTCCAACAAGACCATTTGAAAATTTCCTAGTGAAGCACCTAAACACAATCACAGGTACTCCAAAATAGGGAAGATCGGCCGCAGATTTGTGCAAGCGCAGAAAAATTTTGCAACTGGACCTTTAGCAATTTCTTTACATCCACAAATGTGTAACGGGCATATTTTTACAGTTTGCAGGGGCCCAGAGGAGTCAGAATTTGATTGACAGATAGTTAACGATTCATGCGCGGCACACAGGCTGTCATTTTTTTTTCTTTAACAGACAATTAACAAACACATTTGTCATCTTAATTCAGGCCAGGGTAATTCACACAGATATACAACAGATAGAACAAATAGACACTTCTCATTTCATATGCAGGGAATCCCTTGACCCCCCGGAATGTGAAAGAAATCAAACGAAAAGGCAAACAGAACAAACACAAGTGATACGACCCACTGACATTATAAGGACACTTGAAGAAGGATTGTATTGTTTGTATTAACTGAGCACGGTTGCTATGTACTGCTGTATTTGCTGGTTATAATAACCATCAATAATCTGTGGTAAAAATAAATAACCCTCTTGCAGCAGTTGTAAAAAGGCCACTGAATGCTTCTGTGTGTGAGATAGATAAAGAGAGAGGGAGCAAAGAGTAGTAAACTCAACAGCAGGTAGGAGTTAGCCATAGTCGGTTCAAACCACCATGCATTGACGGTACCATACAAAGACTCAGAGTTGCAGCCTTCTTGCTCAAATGTCTGCTCATGCTGATGGTTGGATTTAACTGTATGCATACAGCGAAGCCTCAAAGGTAACAGAACAGCTTCCAGACGTGGCTCGCCCCTATGAGTAGGGTAAAGCTGAAAGGTTGTGTAAAACTTCAAAACAGAATACAGTACAATGATTTGCAAGTCCAATTCAACCTAGACGCACACATACACATCATCTTGTGTTGGAAGTGTATTTGACTGATTATGATGTAGGTTGGGAAACATTTGCAAATCATGTGAATTCTGTTTTGATTTACATTGAACTAAAACGTCCCAACTTCACTGGAATTGGAGTTTGTAAATACAACAACAAAAAAGTGCCTCAATCCAGTGTTGGATTTCAAAGGCGCTGATCACCCATAATGGAAATAAATGATCATTAGGTCACAATTTTAACAGCACCTAAATAACATGACTACTATACACAGAGTGATTAATAGGGATGTTTTTTTTTCTGACTGGTGTGCAAGAAAGGCTTTTGGGACATGACCCCAGTAGCCTGTTTGGTCAGTTTAACTAAATAAAGCTCAAACAAAAACAAACAAACAACCCTGTACGGTTTGTGTAAATGAACACTTCACATTAAGTTGCAGTTTAAAGAACTGAAATGTCAACTCATTCTACGCCATAACTCAACGCGGGATCATGGTTGTACACAAAAGGACACTTTTTTTTTGAAGAGTGATAAATCTATTCGTTTTAAAGCATCAGACCCGACCCGACTCTGTCCTGCCAACCTCCAACCGGCAGAGAACCAAGTTAATAACTTGCAGTGAGCATCTCACAATGTAAATCTGAATACCAAAGCGACGGCTACGTGAGGTTTCTAAGTGTGATTTTGTTTAGATAGCGGTAGACACATTAAGTGATGTATAGAACATACAGTATGTCACCGTGCCAGCTTTTTCTCCACTGAGCCATCTTTATGAGTTCTTAACTCTTCTCGCCCGTGGTGATGCTTTATCGTCAGGCTTCATAATTCCATTGGCAGCGCCTGCTGATGAAACAAGTGAACAAAAACAACAGGTTTTAGTGCATTTTTGTATATTTTTAATTGACTGTTTGCTATTAAATGATTTATTTTCACTCCATGTGCAACTCTTTGTATGCATCAATGATAGTTTTAAAGGGTTATACAAATAAAGCTGAGTATGGAAAAAAAAAAAGACAGGCAACATCTTCAACAACAAGTATGGTCACTGTGTCAGTATGGTGCTGCCGACTAACTGCTGAGGCTCGGAACCGCTCACCCCTGGTAAGCTCCCTTTTGTAAGGTTTGCTTTTTGGGCTGGCAGTCTTCTTCTTTGATGCCTGGTTCTGGTTGTGTTCCCTCCACTTCTTCAGCTGGAAATTGATGAACTTCCACATCATCCAAGCCTGAGTCAGGCAGATCGCTGCCAAACACGCCATCCTAAAGGGGCAAAACAGACACGCTTGAACCTACAACACTAAGCTTGTGTGTACAGTGATTTATATGTTCATATTAAAACGGAGTAAAATTGTCAAGTGAAAATATATAGTTTAGATGACCACAAAGACATCTATCTGGATATCTCACACTATTAGATATATTGCCCCATTGCAGCCTACGCGCACTAAAGATGGGCATAACTGTAAATTAGTAAAAAAATATATCATTGAGAATTCTGACAATTGTGTGGAATTGTTGATTACTTGCTTTGTTGTGCTAGCTGCTGCACAGAGAGACGGCCAAAAACACAGCCGCATTGTTAGTTTTGTTTAATTTAATTCCGGAGTTTTGCATCCAGAAACAAAAACTATTTTGCTGAGCCAGCCATTCAGATTTTGAAAAATGGACTCTTACTGAAGCTCAAAGCTAATAAACAGGGGTCCAACAAACCACCACTTAAAATTGCACTGACATAATCAGATTCCTTTTCAAAAGGCTTGTAAGTTCAAGGCAATCACATAACAGTTTACAAGGAAGAGACATCATTTCTAGAGCAATAACCAAAACAAATGCTAGGCACCATGCTCATGTAAATTTTATATTAACTAGGCCCCTCCTCGCTCAGCTACCGCCGTTACGCTATGCTAACGGATGAGCCCAAATTTATAGAGAAATGCCAAAATACTGTACGTTCACTTTTTCGTTTTTGTTCAGTTACACGTGTGATGTGTTTAATTTTGGTGCACAATTAGAATTTTCTGCCACTTGCGTGCACCTCTGGCTATAGGCATTTAATGCTAAAATTAAAAGTAGTGCACCCTAAAACAAAGCATTTTAGTTGACCAGAGAATCATACTGAAATGAACAAGTCAGGAAAAAAAAAAAGAGGATATTTATGAAAAATATAAAAATAATGAATATTGTTTTGCACACAAAATAATCTGTGCTGATTCGTCTGACGAACAGTTTGACTTGCCTTATGGTGAGCACATTAAAATTGCCTTCCGCAAGAGAAAAGCCTTGGTTTTCTGTCCGGGGCAACCCAAAGCCAAACGTCAGAACTGACAGAGTGAGAGTGAGGAGGCGAGCGATGACAAAAAGCAAAGCCCAGAGAGTGAAACTGTAACAAGATAAGAAAAACAAAATGGCATTACAATACACAATGTGGTTGAGCTCACAGGAGAATATGTCACCATTTTTATGACAAACTTATTGGTTGTATGAATGATACCCTTTCTGCTTGTTCTCATCACTGAAGTAGAAGAGGCGTGAGGCATGAAACAGGAGCTCCACCAAGTAGTGAGGGACCAGCAACACCACGCCGAGTCGGTGGAGGCTGAGCAAATGAGAGCAAGCAAAGAACAATAGTGAAACTTTTATTGACTCAATCTACAACTGCTGGAATTAAAAATGCAAGTATTATCATATTCATGGGGGCTAAGATACACTTTGTTCTGTTAAGATTGTCCGTCAAGTGTTCTGAAATTCTTGATCCTTAGGGTATTTCGATTTGTGTATTTTGATTTTGAAACATGTCTGTTTTCATTTCATCTGAGTGAAAAATGGCACATCGGTAATATTCCTTCTTTAAAGGGGAAGTCAACCCCAAAAAAAAGTTCTTTACAAGAATATATTGTATGCAGGCCCACGAGTCAAAACATGGCATTCTGATTAAAATTGCATTAGTGAAAAATGAGTTAAGCAGTAGAATCCACTCGTTTTTAACAATCTTGGCGGCGGCCATTTTGTCACTTCTCTTGACTGAAAATGACATCACAATTGCTAAGGGCACAGCTAACGAACAATCATTGCTCAGCTTCAGAAAACGTTTGAGCCGTGATTGGTCATTACCCGAGCAACTGTGATGTCATTTTCTTTTGACAAACGTGACAAAAGGGCTGCTTCCTGAGATGGCAGAAGGATTTTCCTGCTTAACTCATATTCCACGAACACGAGTGAAGGAACATTTTATTGCAAATATTTTTTGGGGTGTTGACTTCCCCTTTAAGGTTTATAGCTGTGTGAGAGCAAACATTGTAGCACAGTCGTTCTAAGTTGCGGAGATCATACAGTAAATGCACCTCTACTCACTTTAAGATGCAGGCACCAGTTATGTGAACAACATAAAGGCAAATGTAGTAGAGTTGGCGGGGGATGTCCTCCTGGAAACAGACGACAAACAAGGCATGACATCACAGTCTAAATTTGCAGGGAGAAAACCGAACCGCAAATTTTGTGAACCAATCCACATCTTTTACTTTTTAAGTTCAAAGAAACCACAGTTTGAAAGAAAGATCTATACGTTAGTTAGGGCCTTTCTGTGTTGAACTGGAATGTCGTAAAATTTCGGTGCTTGTGTTGGTTCTCCATTTTCCTCTCACAATCAAGAACAAAATGCAAGTCAGGTTAATGGAAACTCCAATGTTCCACTTGAATTGACAACATGTATGTGAAATGAAGTTTGATTTATTTTCATCAAATATGAGTACTTAACAGAGCACCAATTAAAAAGCTCAGTCAGTTCAGTAAATTAGCAAATTAAGGGTGGAAGCATTTATTCACCAACTGTTTTTTTAGCCAATTGGCCAAACTGTTATCCCAAAAAATTCAACTGCACGTGACACAAGGAACAGGTTTAATGGTTAAAACGTGCATAAGGCCTTCAAATCCTGACGAAAGCACAAGGACTTCTAACGTACGCTAACATACATACTTTTTACAAATGAGCCTTACCTTGCGCACTTTTTGAAAGTACAGCTCAGGAAGTGCATGGAGCCAATAGGCAATTTGGCAAATGTAGAAAAACTTGACCTGAAAACTGAGCAGAGGAGATACTGTATTGTACATGTTTTATTATTTCTTGCTAAGCAATATATTTCTATTTTTAAATACAAAGTGCAACATGAAAGGAGCTATTTACGTACACCATGTGAGTGTGTGGATAACCCTCCCATAGGAAAGTGGGATTCTTTGCAAAGTCCTCCTATCAAAAAAATAAAAGATGGAAAGAAAAAGAGACAATGTAAAGGAAGAGCGTGACCAAATAAAGAGATGTGTTCTTACCGCTGTCAAGATGCTGCAGCCCCAAATGAAGGAGAAGAGGTAAAATGCTGCCAATTGCCCTGATTCATTGAACTTGCTGTGTTTGGTCTTTGACAGATGCAGCTTTCTGTTCATTTTCTGAAACCAAACAAGATGAATGATGCAACATATGCAATCTTAAAAATCTTTGATTCTCAGTTTTGCTATTCAAATACGGATATGCACTGTATCACTTTTTGTTAAACTTGCATACCTTCTAAATTTCGGTTGTACACATTTACAACTTGTGAAACAGTCTTATTGATAAATGAGGCCCCGGGAGTATTGGAGCAATTATGGTTTCAAGGTCTAAGCAGTGATAATGGCATACCTAATTAACTACAAAAGTCCAGCATATAAAATAGCCAATATATTAAGGAAGAGTGTTACAAGAGGCAAGGTATGATTGTACAGTTTGTATACTCACATCAAGAATATACTCTTGTATCAGGGCATGAAGGATGACAACAATTAGAAGATAAAAAAACACTGTGGCCACATCTTTAGGACCATAATGGTAAAGGTTTACTGGATCATTCTTTTCATCTGGAAGAAAGAAAAAACAAGAGACGCACATAAGTAAAAACCTGAACTTTGAGAGAAGACGATCACCAGACATCAAGCCTTCTCCTCACCAAGAACTTTTGTGACGTTGTACTGGACTGTAATAAACATGATGGCAAACTTTGCTGTGACCTGGAATGAAAAGAAAAATGTTGATCGACTTGCTTTGTAGAATGTGACAAAATGTTTAAAATAACAAGGGCACAATTTGCAACATGAAACCTGTCCGTACACTAAGTGGAAACAATTTTTCTAGTCTAATGATCGGTTAGACACAAATACAAGAGAAAGCGAGGAGCAAGTATCATTCACATGGAACTACATGCTTTTAAGGGATCTGATGTTAAACACCCATCCATTCTGTACTACTCATATTATTCAGTGTCACATGGAGCTGGAGCGTATCCTAGCTCTTACATAAGTAACAAGAAAAGAGCATTATTATCTTGCGTTTTCCATCATCTTTGTTATCATTTGCTGATTCAACTGCAGCTGTTTAAAATACTGTACAATACATAAACTGTACATTCACTATGCTGTGAGTAAAATGCCATAAGAATGCAACACTGTACCGCGTGTCAATGCATTTATCGGACATATGTTTAATAAGTCTAAATATCACTTTCCACGCGATGTAGGCCCCTCTCAGAATCCATGTGCTGTCATGCCAGCTAACGGAACCGCGTATAAGCTAGGCGGCTAATAAACACGTTTGCATCCATACAATACAGTACCTCAAACATCAGGCCCAGCAGGATGATCATAGCCAGACACGACACCATGTCGGCGTGGTTCTGGATCACAAACTCGTGGCTGAGCACCGGAGGGCTCTTGTTCTTTTTGCGGAAACCCATGATTCACAAGCGGTACTCTCGGAGGCTGCTCCGGGATGGCGCGACCCGCACCGTCGCTAGCCTGCGAGCGCAACCGATGGATGTTTACACCCTTATAGGGTCGATCTCTCCCCCGCAGTCAGTACAAGCAGGGGTCCACTCCTCATGTGTTCCGAAACATCGTAGAGAACCAAACATTAACCAATGTTTAGTTTACAACCATTTAAAAAAAAGAAAAAGAAAAGATGAGGAGCCCTTCCTGTACAGCCCATTCACGTACCGCCCAGTTATTGACGTAAAGAACCCACTCCAGTCCAAACAACGCGTATTGCTTGAATAGACGGAAGCGGCGGGTTCGTAGTTAGATTTCATTATTTATTTTTGTTTCAGTCCCGGTGTGCAAATATCAGGACTGTTTGTTTCGCCTTATAAATCGAACATACCAGGTGATTTTTTTTCTGTCATGACACACAACCAAGCTGAATCAAAAACTATCAAACTGACCAATAACATCTTTATACAAAACATCTCGCTTTTGTTCGCATTTATAGTAAATGCGTAAATAATTGGGATGACTTGGTTAATATTTTATAGTGTCTTGTTTTTTCCCCAGCAAAAAGAAACAAATTCATGAAGAATCAGGGACGGCGAAAAGGCGGCCATAAGGAGAAGGATTCTCGGGGCCCATGATCGACAGATGGCCAGAAAGGCCCCTAATAAACTTAGAATCCTGACAAAATAATATGACACTCAGTAATAAACGTACCATTATCCATATATTTCATTTTAAATAAATTGGTGGCAGCGGTAAGTGCGTTTGTTTAAGAAACTTTCTCAACGCCTCCACCTCTCTATTTACGTTAAATGGTTCAGTCCACCCGCTCTAGCTTGCATCGTCTGATGGCTTTTCACGTTATCATACAGTGATTGGAAATGAAGTTGCAAGAGGAAGCTCCACTCAACAATGTTGTATCCTTGCTATTCTTCGGTATATTGTTACACTAAATCCTAACTTTTGTTGTTTACTTATTTGAAGTAAGACTCCCAGCCATGGTTTGGCTTTAAATCTTATCAGTGGTCTACTTGGGACCTTATGCAGTCGATACAATATCCTGCGAAGTCCTGCTATTTGTTTATATGTGAGCCTACTTAACATCTGCTGCTGATTTAATTTTTCATTTTATTTTATTTTATTATATTTTATTCTACACTACCAAGTAACTGTCACAGGGCAATGAGATTTGTGGCAGCGCCCCTGTGAACAAATAACATTTTGAGAGAAATTAACCATTGATGCGAGTTATGGAAGTGGTCCCACCAGCTGGGGGCGCTGTGGTTACGTTAAAGCTTGAAGTCTACCACCACCAAGAAAGCCAAAGCCTCCCAGTTACTTGTTATTTTTTGGGTTGTGCACGTTTTCATCATCGTTGCTTGTCATGTTCTGAATATCTCCGGTGTGTTTTGTTTTGCCAACGAAGTCATGTTATTGTAAGAAGCATAGTCTCATCTATCCATAACTATATGATCGAATGCTTGATATGAGGTAGACAACGGAGGGGCGGATGGCTGCACACCGGTAACTATTTTTTCAGACATCCCTAACATTCTATTTGTGACTTTAAATTCTTGTGCGGTATTCTTGTTATTCATGACCATGCATTTGGAATGTTGTAAAGCAGCGCCGAGTAATGTCTCTTGAATTTAACTCGTCTTACATTGTCCTCCGTGTTCTGGTTGCTAGGTGTCAGCGTGCGACCTACCAGGAAATGCGGCTCCAACTCAAGTGCTGCTTTAACTCAGTGTAAGCCGATTATTCATACTTCGTATTGTGCTAATGGGGATGTGGTGTCGCCAGTTAAAGTCGGTATTTCGTGAAACGTTTAATTGCAGGGTTGTGGGTCCGAGCACCACGTTATACACGCCCCCTTTCTTGCTACTTAGTTCTTATTTTTCTCAATTTGACCGTCATTCATTTCGGTCATACCTTTTTGCTATCGAGTCAAATCACGTGCATTCTATATTTGTTGAACAGTATGTATCTAGATATTTGTATGCAATGAACTGATTATTCTTATTAATACTTAATAATTTAGGTACATCAAATAGCAGTTCAAATATCGACTTAAAAAATGCATCATATTGATAACAAATATTAATCAAAATCTTCCACCATAGAGTCGAAACACATTAGAGCAGTATACCCCACACTATATAAATAAATGTCCTCCAAACAGGGTCATTCTACATGCTATTGTTGCAAATTTTGCATTTGCTTTTTAAAATGTCAAAAGCATTAATAAATCAATTAATCACTGATTAAAAAAAAAATAATAAAACTGCACATTCTTTCTCTGTCCAAATTGTATTTATATAACAGATAACACTCACAAACACGGGAGCAAAGGCGCTGGTAGAAATGTCAAGATGATCCGAGGGTGTAATCTTTTTGACAGGCAGGGTCAGGGATGAGATTTTGCAGATGTAGGAAATGGGAGTGACAATATACAGGTGTTTTATTAAATCTTTGTTACAACTACAACTGACATGTCCATTCTGTGTTCAAGATTTGTAAGAAAAAATATTTTAAAAAGTATGGTTTATAGATGATGATGATGATGATTTTTAGATTTAATTTTGTCAGCATAAACCTCATGTTTACTAATTAAATTTGGCTGCAGAAGTGACTGTAGTATCCTAGATGAGAGTCTTCAGATTAACAGCCTGCTGTGCTCTCCTTTTTCCCGTCCTTGCATACCATGTAAAAAAAAAACAAAAAAATCAGATCCCCAGATGGGACCATAAATCTAGTTAAATAAATTAATTCATGCTTGTGGACTATTTACAGTCTATGAACATAAGTATTCACTAGTATTTTTGTCCATGTTTAACATCCGTTGCCATGCCCCAAGGAATGAAACGGGTGGGGTGCAAGACAAGGAGTGTGATTTGAATTATAAACATTTTATTCATTAGCAAATGAGAAGAATGTGACTTAGTTCTTGGTTTCGGTGCTTGTTAACAATTTTGAACAGAGCTTATATTACCTACAAGCTAAAACAAGATAAATGTACAGAATAAATTGAGCAAAATGTTACACAGAATGTTGACAGCATTGTTGACTCCAAGCTGGGATGCTTATTGAGTCTTTGGAGAGGAAGTTGCCCTAGTATTTTTGATAAGTGAATTTGCGAAATTGTACGTCAAGCTATTGTGTGTTAGGCAATACTAAAGTCACAGGAAAAAAGAACTTAGACGACGAGCAGTCAGTCATTGGGTCCACCATTTTTTACTTCCATGTTGAAACAACAGACTGTACATCATGTTTATGTCCACAGAATCTTTTAGGATGACCCCCATTGCCCCAAGTTATTTAAACCAACAGTGCCATCTTGAAGAGTCAAAAAAAAAAAAAAAAACTGGTTCATGAAGTAAGTTTGAAGCTTCATTTTCTCCTCACTAATTGTAATGTAAAATGGCCGCCAGTGTCATCGTTTCTCCTGACTGCAACTAAGCTGCTTTGTTAGTCCATTCAAATTTCCAGTCAGTGGCTGTTTGCTATCAATCCCAGACGCTCAGTTCAGCACCCGCACATTTGCACATTTTTCCCTATTTTCTTTACGATCTTATTTCATTTTTTTGGTGGGGGGGGGGGATAATCGATTTTCTACCCACATATCGTGTGTAACTCATATTCAATGTTAATCAGCATTTCTTGCAGAATATTTGGGTTTGAAAAAATAAATGCATTTCAAAGGACGTCAAATATATGCAAGCCGACTGTATGTTAATTTCGTCATTAGGCGACAATAGTATTAGATTAGTAAAAATCAGGTCATGAACATTTCTTTAGTGCTATTTGTTTAAAAAAAAAACTTGGCATGATGTTTATAATATACTTTTTGTGCACTGTGTTATAGTATTATTCTGACTGTATTTTTTGTCATAGGTGAAGAGCGCCAGCCTGTCATCGCACTGAAAATGGCCAGAGGGGAGGGAGGAGTTTAAACAAAGGCCCCTCCATATAAAAAATCAGGCTTGTTCAGAGTAGCCACGGTGACTCGCCTCTACCTCTACATGCTCCCATTTCTTCCTCCTTAGGCAAAAGAAAAGGCAACTTCTTCTACGATCTCCTCTTGGAAACTGCTTACGTGTGGTTTGTATGTCAAAAATGTTCATACTAGTCATGTTACATTGTTTTTTTTTGGGCCTAGCAATCTGCTTATTTTTCTTTCTCTGTCTCTGACACTCACAGTGCTGCCCCTGCCTGCTCTGAACAAAGATAATTACTCAGGAAACGTTTCGGCCAATCAGATGCTGCGTTTCATCTCGCCTGCGTGGAGGGCAACCAGTCAGGATCTGGCTACCAACACTGGGGCCTGATCGCCTTGCCTGAAGAGCGGAGCCTTCCCCGACTGAGGGCTGAGAGTGTCCTCCATGTTTTTTAAGTGTTGACATAACAGTGTGTCAGGCAGCCATGCATCCACAGAGGTAAGCTCTGTCTTTATATTCTAGCTCAATTCTCTCGTTACAGCATGGCTTCCTTCTCGTTGTTGTGGTGACTGTTGGTTTCATGACGAATGTGCACACATTGAAATCAGTTTAGTGTGCAGGAGGAGGAGGAGGAGGAGCTGGGGCGGATTGGAGGCCTCGCCAGGCCTCTGTGCTTCACTATGTTAAGGCTGAGGGTGGGGGGTTGGGTAACGACTCTCACCCTTGCTCTCTATCTGTGTCTCAGGGTCACATGGGTGCCCCTGACATGCAAGGCTGCCTTACAGGAAGAAAAGTGGACCATGGCAAATCCTTTTCCTTTTTTTTTTGATTAAACAAAGAAGTATTAGATTTTAAAATGGCACCCACATCTCCTTCCCTTGTATTCTAACCTGGCAGAGAAAGAATGGGGGATGGGCTTTGGAGGACGGGTAGCAGGGGAGGGGTTGTTGTATACCCTTTGTAAGTAGATTGGCTCTGTGTTGTTTTCCTCTGCGTCATGCCAGGCCAGGGAATAGACACGCTGGGGAGTACGAGTTGCTTTCAGCGGATGAAAAGTACAGATCTTTTTTTTTTTTTTTTTTTAAATGATAGAATATTACATAATTGAAAATATTATCTACCACCTGAATTGTCATGTAAAGTACATATTTTGGCAACAAAAGAAAACTAATTGGATTGCGTCCCACTCTCCTTTTTTTGTGAAATGTTCCCCTACAAATCATATTTTATGTTGGAGAGGTATTCTCTTCCAATTATTCCTCTCCAATCTTCAAAAACAAGATGAAGACGCTGGTTTCCTTGATTTGCAGCCACAGGCCTTGAGTTTACATTCCAAGGCACCGCTGACTACACTGCACTATTGTGAAACTGCTTCTTCCTCTCTCTTATCCTCACACAGTGGCCATTTTGTGCTCAGGGATCTCTTCTCGGCTCAGGCTTTACTCCTCTCACGGTGCCCAGACAATCAAACATCTTTAAGGGGAATGTAGGTTTAGTTCTCCGGAAAATTTTGGGGAGTTGTGAATGTCACGACAGCATGATGTTGTTTTTATTTATTTTTTTACCTTTGACACTGATTAATCCATTAACATTGATAGGAGGTGTCATGTTTTTTTTTAACTGGAGAGAACGAAAGAGCAAAACAAAATACTGTTTTTGAACTCAGCTGTGAAAAGTGTACGGAGGATCAATTGTATTTCATTGGCTTCAAAAGTGAATGTGTCCTTGTAATTGCAGAGGCCCACTTATAAAAAGCTCCCACAAATCCCTAAAACAGCCATTGTCATCGTGTTGCACTGACCTAAATGTATGCATGTACGTAACGTCATGGTGTTGGCAACAAATCACTCGCACCTTTTTTTCCGGTTGCATAGCAAAGCCACCGAGGTTTGCATTTGATCCACGTATACTGTCGACTCCCAAAGGGCCTTTTTAAGTCCTCTCTGGCTTATACTGTCATAATCACGAAGGACAAGGTACATTGAAGGGAAATGAACTGTCTTGCGTGAGGGGGGGGGGAATCCCTGCATTGCAGCAAAAAAAAAAAAATGCTTTTGAAGAGGGGAGCCGGCACACTGATCCGTGTGGCATAACTCAGCCGACCAATAATGTTCCACCCTGTTGCCCCTGCAGCCAATTGCAAATGCAGCAGAGGTTAAAGATTGACAAGCAGAGGGAGCGCAGCAGCGAGAAGGCCCTTCTGGAAAATTCCACAGCCATCTTTGATTCAGCCTTATATAAAAATCCAGGTCAATTCTGTTCTTTTCTTCAGAACACTTGGAGCTTATTTGCTAATGGGGCCTTGTTTTGACGTTGCAATGCTAAAGAACTTGTGTTTTTTGATTTGGAAAAGCTATGATAGTTACAAATGTCTCTATTGTAAAATGATTATTTTCTGTTTGCATGTGTTAGCTACATACCAGGGTTCATTCGTCTGTACGTTGTCTGGCTTGACAAAGCAAGTGAGAATTGTTGTAGGAGGTTCCATAATGCAAACCTGATCATCTCCCATGGGGTTTGTGTCGCAGGGTGGTTGGGATGTTTTGACCTTAAAGCTAGAAATCTCATTTGCTTCCCGTGTGCACAGTTTCGGAGTGATCTGCTCTTTTGTAAAGCTATTTTTTCCGCTAATGTGCTTGTTCTATTCATAATAATTGTGTTTTGAGAATTATGAATCCGTCTTAGGGCCTGTCTGCTTTTTTTTTTGTAAATATGGAGTAATAGTTGCAAGACTGCAGATTTCAAAACCAATGAGAAAAAGACCAGATGGATTATTTGTTTAAAAGACAATCTGCCAAATATTTTTTGTCTGTGTATTTCTCTTTTAACTTCATGATTAATTGTGTTTTTTTTTTTTTTTTTTGTTGAATTGCAATCTCCATAGACCTTTCTGGTCCTTCTACATGGATGTGCCAGTGTCTGAGTCTGAGCCTCAGAGTGGGGGATGGGGGAGAGGGGGGAGGGGAGCAAGCTGTGGCCTCCATTTTCTGTGACGAGAGAACCCTGCTCGTCTCTCACAGGAGTGGAATATAAAGGCACTGAGTCAGGGTTGTTTCCGTTTTATCCGTCAGGTACGACTTGCACAGAGGAATTCTGTCAGTGTGCTTTTCAACATGCATCTGTGTGGAATCTATGCCAGAATCAGCTGAGGATTTATTTACCTGCTCGTGTGATGGATCATTGCTGCTGATCTGAGAATGCGCTTTGGATCACCACACATTTTTCCATTCTAAATTCCTTGCTCTTTCAGGAATGTCTTTTCATGGCTGTGACGTGTACGTGTGTATGTGTGTAAGGGTCACAGGCCTTTTGTTGAGCAGCTCTGAATTGCCAAGCAAAGGCACTGTTCTCTCTTTTCAGGACGTCGGTGCATGTAGCAGAAGGACTCTGCTAAACGTTTTTTATCTTATTTTAACATGGGCCTCACTTAGTCCGGAAGAGGAAGGCCCTGGAGGCGTTGGGGTGTGTGCATGTGTGACTGTTGGTGGGATGAAACCAGATACCCGTATGCCACAGTATTAAAGGAACTCTGCTCGACCCATGTCTGACCCATAGGAGAAAATGCACGTTTATTTTCGAAAGTTTAAAAGCTGAATTTGAATTTGTGCTTGAATAAAAGCTTGTATTAAGAGCAGTCTTGACAATGGTAAGTTGCTTTGTTGGCTTGTCAACTGCGTTTGTTAATTCTCTGGACGAAGGAATAGTGTGAGTTTAATGCGTGGTGGGATCATATTTTCATGTCCATTATATTTTAGTTCTTCAATTCTGATGCGGTAAATGCTTTGATAAACATTATGTGAGAATAGATACTGCTGGTTGGACAAGGGAGCAAGTAGAACACGCCTTCCTTTCAGCTAGAAGAAGTAAAAACACAAAATCTTATCTGGGAAATGTGCTGGATATATAGGCTGTAAATTCATCGCACCAGAACTGCACTGAACAGTCTCACTGGGCAAGTGAGTGACCTGCTCGTTGATTTCCATTTCTGGGGTCGTGAATGACGACCATATTCATGTTGAAAAGCCGTCTGTCATTCTCCCAAAGGAAGTGGTGCAAACTAGTGTCCTTTTTGTCTCAAGACTTAAAAAGAAAAAAAAAAGGGGAATATGGAATGAGGCGTCTTCCATTAAAAATGTTTGAGGAAAAACCATGCCACAAATCTACACTGGCACACATTTGAAGTCAGCTTACTTGAGGTTTGTTACATGAAAATGGTACCAATGATTGTTCCATCAGGGGCTTGTCATATCAAGAGGACTATTTTTGTCCAGTAAGAAATCTTCCGTTAAACTAAATATTAAATCAGTTTGAACACTGTAAACTATGTCTTCTGAAGGACAGAGGTTTGGGGCAATGCTTTGCCAAAGCCATGCTTATCTTTCTGAATGTAGCACGAGTGCTTAGCAGACAGGGTGGTTGCCATAGCAACTGTTGCCAGTCTCTTTCCACACGAAGAAGAAATTGCATTTGGTTTGTTACCAATGACTGGGAAAGGATTTGAACTTGGGTAATATGCTCTCACTGTCACACCGATACTGAAATGCACTGAATGTGTAAGAGTGGAAACCTGCTGAGTCCCTGTTGACAGATCCTCTGGGATCCGGGTGCCCTAGGTGGTGGTGCACTTGTTTACTGTTAATGCCACCACGGTTTTTGAACACCCTTACTGACTTTGTGTTTGCATCTCTTTTTGTCTCTGGCTATGCTTGCTTGGTTCCTCTTAGTCTGGCTGATGAAGAGATAAAGACAGAGCCGGATGTGGTAGAAGGGATGGAGGCATCTGCACGGTCAAAAGGTAAGTGACAGGTCTAAGTGCTCATTGCTGTATTTAATATAGTGTTTATGTATGTATTCAGGATACATACTTGTATATGGCTTGTAAGCCACATTTGATCGCAGTGTATTCACTGGGCACGTAAAACCAGCCACATACGCAGCTGTCCAAAGTACAGGCGGAAAACTATACAAGCTTAAGGAGCAGACATCAAAACACAGAAGTAACCAAAAAAAGAAAAAATATACAAACATTAAATGTTGAAATTAGGTGGTCTGGACTTACTCTCCCCCCCACTGGTTAAAATGCAGATAACGTCCACTAAAATGTACATGGTCACCTCAAATATACTCTAGTCATTTTTAATTGATTGTTGAGAATTACTTGTTTATTCGTGTTGTTGGGCAGTGTGTGTATATGTCACTGATTGACGGATTTTGATGTTTTCGGGCCTGCGTTGACGGTGTACGAAGTGCGCAGGCTTGCATTGAAAGTGTACGAAGTGCGTCAGGCAAGTTTCAGAACTGGTGTCGTAAATGATGTTTAAAATCTGAACTCGTTTGAAGAAATCCCCCTTGAGTCAAGTCCAATGCACTTTTCCACTGTTCTCTGCCATCTTGATGTCGTCCATGTCTTTAAAAAAAATTCACGAGGAGCCAAGTAGGACAAGTGGGGAGGTTGGTCCGGCCTAGGGATGTTCTTACTGGCTAGGAACTGTCAGATGCTCAGGCTGTTGTGAACAGATGCATAGTGAAGTAGCCTGAAGATGTCAGACAAAACGCTAACCTCTTCTCGCGCACTGAACGAAGCAAATGCACTAGGATTGCTTTTTAGACATGCCCGCTCATCATCTGGACTAAATTAAAAGGGAGAAAAAAAATCATGCTGTTTGGGTACGAAATGTATCTTTCCTGACACGCTTCGTATATCTGATCTGCCCATTGCAGTCAAACTGGCAGAAATCCAATTCATATTTGTATCCTCTGTTGGAAAAAGCTTAATTCCGAGCAGTGGATATTTCAAGCGTTATTTTTTTTTTTCTATGCTGCCATGACCATATCGAAATTGTGCCACTTGAAGCTGAGAACCTTATATATTCTGAGTCCACATATCTTTTCTGCGGTTAAGCCGGAGTCTTCCAGTGTTATTAATTACATAAATGTAGCCACAAACCCAGAAATTGCCATATTTGTCATAATTCTAACTTTGATTTTTTTTTTTGTTACACAAACTGCACATGTGCACTAATTAAAATGCTTAATCCTTCTGTGTGTTTTGCAAAGTTACAAAGAAGAAAAGTTACATTTTATTGGTACCTCATTCCTGTTGTGTGTTACAAGCTATGGCATGTATGATGACCTGTTTGTGTGTCTGTATGTAGCCCCTGATCCACCGGGGTCAACAGAACGCTCCCTGGCACCACAAAAGAGGAGGGTGTCCAGTCCCACCCACTCGTCCAATGGACACTCTCCGTCTGACACCTCCTCCAGTCCTATCAAGAAAAAGAAAAAGCCCGGGGCCATGAACTCTAGCAAAGACCAGGTAATGTTTCAGAATCCGGTGTGTCCGGTGTGAAATTGTCACGTTTGACTGCACATGTGTCCTTGAACATTAGAGTTTGGTAAATCAATAAAAAAATAAAAAATGGTGCTTCAGCATCCAACTGAAAGATAAGAAACTGCATCCCACAAACTCAATTCTTATCACTTTTTTTTGTTTTGGTAGCACATCATAAACTGTATGTAATACGTGCCCAGCAGTTTTGAATGTGACCTGCTTCGCGAGCTTAAACCCGGACGCAGTGTACTTGCAGAACGTGCTGTGAAAAACAATTTGATCTTGTGATTAATGTGATTTGAAGAATGCATGGTCAATGCAAAGTGAATTTCTACTCACACAGTATATATAATTTGCACTTGGTGGTTTTAAAGTCTTTTTGACATGTGACATCAACTGTGGTTCAATCGCGACGTAGAAGCATGCTGGATCTCGTTTTGATCGAAGCATTGACACCAAGTGGATACTGCACACACACGTACTGTAAATAGGATAGGGGAGTTTAATTGACAATTGGTTAAAAGAGCATGATTATTTCAAAACAACTTATTTCAGCTGGCAGCAGGTAGATTCAATAAGTCAGAGCTATTTACCAGTGTTCAAAGATCAACATTCCCATTTAAACTGTCCAATCCCAAAACTTGTTCAACCAGTTGTGTTAGAGCCGCAGTTGAAACTGTCACATGATCAGATTTTGAGATTAGCTTTTTAACAGTTTATTTTCTGTCCTTGCTTACTTGGCCTACCCCACTGTATTGTTGCCTTATTTTTGTTGCACTGCACCTTTTTTTGTGTTCCTGCGTGTTTTTTGAAACTTGCCCCCTTTTTCTCTTGCCTGCATTTCAGTCAGAGCTAAGACATGGTCCCTTTTACTATATGAAGCAGCCAGCACTCACCACAGACCCTGTTGATGTTGTACCGCAGGACGGCAGGAATGACTTCTACTGCTGGCTGTGCCACCGCGAGGGCCAGGTGCTCTGCTGTGAGCTCTGCCCCAGGGTGTACCACGCCAAGTGCCTCAAACTACCAGCTGAGCCTGAGGGCGACTGGTTCTGTCCCGAGTGTGAGGTATCTCAGTGGATACGTGTGTGCGGGCGCGTGCGTGTGTGTTAGGGCTGGGGCGATCATGATGTTTTTGATTGATATTGAAATCATGATCAATAAGCACGATCATTCATTGATTTCAAAATTGAATTATTTCAATAAAAGAAGAATTTATTCATTCATCAAAACTCAATTTTGAGAGCCTCATAATAAATTGGTAACAAACTAAATAATATATTTAGATACTATTAATAAAATACGAAAAATAAAAATAAATGCTGCTGTTCCCGCTGTGCATGCCTTAACGTCTTAGTGGTGCTATGAATGCATGGACGCACATTAAGATGACAAAGAGTAGAAGGAAAAAGTTGCGATTGAGGTGTATTAATAATATAAAAAAGCCTGTTAATTGGATTTTATATCGACTGCCAGCATTGGAGCTAGTAATTTTTTTAAATCGCAAGCAAAGACACAACATGTGATAGCATTTACAAACACAGTTAACAACATTCAGGAGCAAAGCAGAGAAAACAAAAGTAAGTTGCTTAACCAAATTACTAAACAAACATACAATGACATCATTTAAACACAATAACAGAAAACTTTGAAAGTGAAGAAAAATAGCATTCTAAAAGTAGTAAATAAAATAAAAATTATTTTAAATTATTTGAAGAACCTCATCATTACAGGTATGTACTTTTTAGTTTCTTTGTTTTTAGTTGGACAGAAAAGTCCATCTGGGGTGTCATTTAACAGTTTTAAGAGCAACACACAGCACTGTTCTCCACATAAATTGTTTTCCTTCAATTGTAATGTTTTTATGATCGTGAGAAGCTTAGATTGAAATCACCAAATTTTGATTACTTGCCCCAGCACTAGTTTTTGTCTGCGCGTGTGCGTGTGTGCCTGTGAGAATGTGTATGTATGTGTGTGTGCACGTGTCCAGAAATGACAGGATCTGGCTGTTGGGTTTACTTTAGGGATGCAGCAATTTGGCTTTTTGACATTAACTAGAATTTAAAAAAAAGATCATATCATAAATACAAAATTGCTAATATCAATGAGTATTGGATTGTTGCATCTCTAATTTTGAAGCCAGTGGAAGAAATGATATTGGTGCTAGTCATGGGTGTCAGGCTTTCTGCTTACAAGAGGCTTTAGTAAATTGCTTTTTTGTGTTGCCCATAAACTTGCAACTCTCTTTACATTTTGGGAAATACGCGGCGCTTTTCAAGGATCATCTCATTTCGAACAGTTTGTACGGCAATCAAATAGTACAACATGTATTGTGAGGTCAATCGTTGCTTGTGAATTTGTCATTCATAAAATACTTCTTGTTGTTGCAGAAAATAACAGTGGCTGAATGCATTGAAACACAGAGCAAAGCAATGACCATGTTGAATATAGACCAACTCTCTTACTTACTCAAATTTGCACTCCAAAAGATTAAACAGCCTGGGGTAAGTCATCGGTCGTAATATTATTTTAATTTCAGGAAATATAACACATCCAAACTCTTTCTGATGCATCAATTTTTTCCTTATTTGTTCTTACTGAGCAGACTGAGCCCTTTCAGAAGCCCGTGTCCTTGGAACAGCATCCTGACTATGCTGAGTACATTTTTCACCCCATGGACTTGTCTACTTTAGAGAAGGTAGTATTTTTGGAGGATTTTCAGAGAAGTTCAATTTAATAATAATAATAAATAATAATATTGCCTTTATTAGTCCCACAATGGGGAAATTCGAGATTCGAACCCAGGCCTCCTGGGGAGACTGGGTCCTGAACGCGGCGCCTTAGACCACTCGGCCATCCTGGCAGCCATATAATAATATTCCCTTTATTAGTCCCACAATGGGGAAATTCGAGATTCGAACCAAGGCCTCCTGGGGAGACTGGGTCCTGAACACGGCGCCTTAGACCACTCGGCCATCCTGGCAGCCATTTGGATAGAATATTGAAACACTCTTCCCTTTATTTCCAAACAGAATATCAAGAAGAAAATGTACGGCTGCACTGAAGCCTTTCTGGCTGATATGAAGTGGATCTTACACAATTGCATCATTTATAATGGAGGTAGACAACTGACATGACAAACTCGTTTGCAAAGTAAGAATGCAAAATGACATTCTGTGCTTGTTCATTCATTCCAGGAAATCACAAATTAACAGCAACAGCAAAAGTCATTGTCAAGATATGTGAGCACGAAGTAAATATGCTTTATTTCAATTTGAATAATCTCTTGGATGTTTGTAATTCATGAACACGTCTCATTTTTATATTTCTCTGTGTTTTGCATTTTTTATTTTTTAGATGAATGAGATTGAAGTATGCCCAGAGTGCTACCTGTCTTCCTGCCAAAAACGGGACAATTGGTTCTGTGAGCCATGTGTACGTTATTGGCACGATTTTATAATTTCTGCGTGTTTAATCTTGATTTTGAATGTTATTTTTTTTTGGTACCAACAGAGTCAGCCTCATACACTGGTCTGGGCTAAGCTCAAAGGCTTTCCCTTCTGGCCAGCAAAAGCTCTTCGTGAAAAGGATGGGCAGGTAGATGCGCGGTTCTTCGGACAACATGACAGGTGAACTAAACTCCTGAAATTGGTTTATTGCTTTGCTTTTTACTTTCGTGTGGCCAAATATTATCCAGTTGCATGCTTATGAATTTTGCCTTACTTTCTACGCAGAGCTTGGGTCCCCATCAATAACTGCTACCTCATGTCCAAAGAGATCCCTTTCTCTGTAAAGAAGACAAAGAGCATTTTCAACAGTGCCATGCAAGAAATGGAAGTTTATGTAGAAAACATTCGGAAGAAATTTGGAGTTTTTAACTATGCGCCATTTCGAACTCCTTACACGCCCAACAACCAGCTTCAAATGTTGCTGGATCCTTCGAACCCTAGTGCTGGTACCGTAAAAACGGAGAAACCTGATAAACTGCGCTTTAATTTTGATTTAACTGCATCCCCAAAGATGGTTCTTAGTAAGAGTTCCGCACCCAGCGGTATGAATCGGAGGGTCTCCATGACGGACATGCCTCGGTCCCCCATGAGTACAAACTCCTCGGTTCACACGGGGTCCGATGGAGAGCAGGATGTTGAAAAGGCCAGTAGAAATTCTGCCTTTCACTACAGTACTGGAGAGGAATCCATGGACTGTACGGGTAAGTCCTCATCTGATTTCTTCGGTTCCACATTACATATTTTAATCAAACACAGAAAAAAAGTGGAATTGATTAAAAAAAATTTTTGTAATCGCAGCATCTCCTGCCTCAGGAAAGGTTGGTCCAGCAGGCAGCTTGACGGGCAGCCCAAAGCCACTCAATCCTAACTTGGTGCCGAAGCAGGAGAGGCCTGCATCCACAGGTGGCATCCTCAATCTCAACCTAGGTCAGCACCCCTAAAATAATCTCGTATTCAGAATGTCAAAAGTCAACCCCATTTGACATTTTTCTCTTTTCTGTTCAGATCGAGTGAAAGCTGAGATGGATCTGAGAGAGTTGAGCGAGAGTGTGCAGCAGCAGCAGCAGCAACAACAGCAACAATCGGGTTCAGCTGCCCTCCCCACGCCAAAGAGACCCATCAGGAGTCTCGACAAGACTATTGAGAGTTGCAAGGCCCAACTTGGTAATTACAAACACATGATTATGACATTTCAGATCTTTAAAAATGGCTTGTAATAAGGAGAAGAATATCTATGAGCGTATTTACACTGCAGTACATACAGTGATATTATTCTGTGCGTGTTCAAATGCACCTAAGGGCTATTTCAGGGGGAAGAAATAGGGTCCACGGAATTGCATATCCTCAGATTAGAATCGAGCCACCTTGAAATGTTACTACAGCATAATCGACAGATGGTAGACACCAGCCTCCCACGGCGTGTTAGCAATTTATTAAACCACCATAAACACACAAACATTAATTCTTTCATTATTGTTTGAAAACCTTCACTGTGCAAACCTTTCTGCATACAAAAATTATACGTTGTCAATTTGAAGTTAGAGCACAGAGATTTTTTTTTAAATGTTGACGGTGTTCATCATGAGCTTTAGCCTGTCAACCATTTCCTTCAGATTCAAATATATTTAGCATTAGATATTCAACAAATGTTTGCTCCCTTGTCAATTAATTACTTTTATGAGCCGTTTCGTCGTCTGTTTGTTTTTTGGGTTGTTCAGTTTTTTAAACCCAAATTTATGATATTACTGGCGTACAATATTTTCAGGTCAAGAATGGCGTGCAGTCACCTAGTTTGCGCGTCGTCTCACCGTACATAAAAGCGCTCACAGTTACTGCTGACTGAATGTTTTTCATGTAATTGTTTTTGTTTTATGTTCTCTCAAGTGTTTTCATACATTTTTTAAAATTGTAATTCTTTCTTTATTACTGCATTTGTGTAGGTTAATGGATGAGGCGTGTTGCACATAATCTTGGATAATGCCGCCACCTCGCTATTTGTCTATATCAATTGTTGCTCTTAAGCAAAAAAAAAAAAGTCTCCTACTCCTTCTTTGTGTTCTTATAAGTCAAAACTAACCGCTATGATTTTTTCTTCGATAATTATTGACTGTGCTTTTTTTTCTTTCTTTATTTTAACTCAACCGTTCCTCTTTTACAGGGATAGATGAAATCTCTGAAGACGTATATAAAGGTGTGGATCACAGTGACACAGAGGACTCTGATAAATCTGACTCCAGTGATAGCGAGTATGCCAGTGATGAGGAACACAAGCCAAAGAGCTCTGCACAGGATGAAAAGGTCAAAGCGGATCGAAAGAGGCCCAGAGCAAATGCAGAATCAGAGAATAAGGACTCAGTTGGAGGGACGGGGGAAAAATCCACCCCTGCCACCCAGATCAAAGAGAAGCAAAGTAGCAATGGACAAGAAGAGGCCCTTCAGGAAAAGCCAAGAACGAGTCAGTCTCAGCCCCCCACTGACAAGCCGAAGGTCCCAGAGGAGGGGAAAACACCTAACGCAACCTCAGCGGCAGAGCAAGACTCTGATTCTGAAAGAGAGCTGGTGATTGACCTCGGAGATGAACACGGAGCTCGTGACGCAAAGAGGTCGAGAAAAGACACGGGTACCAAAACCACCAAAGAGACAAATGCTGCCAAATTGGAGGGTAAGACGATAGTTGCTTGAGAGGAAATGATTATCACATTTCAATCCTACACAATATTTCCTTTTTTCCAGGTAAAGTAACCAATTCCACTACAGCAGTCACGCCAGCCGCTTCCACCCTAAAAGATGGCTTGCAGCCTTCTTCAACTGCTCTCAACACCGTCCCCCCTGCGGCATCTGGTCAGCCCGGTTCTGCCTCAACTACCAGCAGCACTTCAAGCACTCCCTCCACCTCGGTTGCATCAACTTCGCCAGCGGTGAAGAAACAGCGCCCCCTGTTGCCCAAAGAAACAGTCCAGGCTGTGCAGCGAGCAGTCGTTTGGAATCCCACCAAATTGCAAACTTCCTCTCAGAAGGGCCACGTTCAGAAGCAGCAACCGGCAGAGCAGTCGAATGCGCAGTCACAAGGACAGGTGCAGACACAAAGTCAGTCTCAGCAGAATTCTTCAAGCACTCGCTACCAGACCAGACAAGCGGCCAAAGGTTGTTTGTTTTTTTTACATACATTTAAAATGATCTCAATCTTGAATGCAGCATATTGTTTGTGAACACATTTAACATCTTTCTATGAATCTTCAACCCATCTAGTTCAATTGAAAGACTCTCCTCAGAGTGCTTCAGCATCAAGTAGCTCATCTTCCTACTTGTCAGGAGATTTGTCAATCCCTACTGCCTCTGCAGATGCGGCTGCCGATATAGCCAGATACACAAACAAAGTAAGTCCTTAATGCAGAGTAACTGCAGTTTTGTTTTTTTTGTTTTTCAAAAAGGCATTGTTGCCTATAATAGGCCTGTTGTTCAAGAATTATTTGTACACATTTACTGTTGAAACTGTTTAAAACCATTGACAAAATCTGACAAAACCTTTCCAGATTATGGACTCAATAAAAGGAACAATGACTGAAATCTACAACGACCTTTCGAAAAGCACTACGGGAAATACAATCGCAGAGGTGAATGTTTTATCGATTGCCCTTGAATGACACCTGACAATAGTTGCGCTTAACTTGTTTTGTTGTTCCATAGATTCGACGGTTAAGGATAGAGATTGAGAAACTTCAGTGGCTGCATCAGCAAGAGTTGTCCGAGATGAAGCACAATCTGGGTATGTTTCTTTTAACGTTCCATTGTACCACAAAACAAACGTTTCAGGACCCTCGTGAGGACAAGTGGCTTGGATGATGGATGACAAATTTCACAATGTACAAACTTTATAGGTTAAACTTAAAAACAACAAAATGAAATATCTGAAAAACCTGATTATCCATCCACTATTCAAGCCGCTTATCTTCATCAGCATTAAATAAATGTTTCGGGACACAAAGCCATCCCTTAACTCATTCACTTCCAGTCGAAAAAAAAGAAAAGATTTTTGACGTCTTTATCCGTCAATGGCAGTGAATGAGTTAAAATTTGCTGTTGCCCCGTGTCATTTTTATTTTGCAATATTTTTGTTGACTAAATCTCAACTTGCTGAAAGTATACAACAAGAGACATCATTAACAGAAATTTTGCCTCGATGTAAACCACCTTTCGATTCGGAAAGAATAAAGATCCTTTCTGAGAGTGAAAATAATTTTTTTGTTCTCATGCAACCATTACGTAGAACTGACAATGGCAGAGATGAGGCAGAGTCTGGAGCAAGAGAGGGAGAGGCTGGTAGCGGAGGTGAAAAAGCAAATGGAATTGGAAAAACAGCAGGCTGTGGATGAGACCAAAAAAAAACAGTGGTGCGCCAACTGCAGGAAGGAGGCCATCTTCTATTGTTGTTGGAACACCAGTTACTGCGACTACCCCTGCCAGCAAGCTCACTGGCCAGAACACATGAAGTCCTGCACGCAGTCAGGTAATAACCACATCACAACATCTCCTTTCCAGTAAGGTGATCAAAAGAGTCACCAAAAAAAGTTTGTCATCGTATTGTCAGGCTCAAAACCTAAAACATATTTATAGTGTGTGTATCATTCTATTGATATGTTGTTTTTTTTCTTGGTCTTCCAGCTTCAGCTTCACAACAAGACCCGGAGGTTGAGCCCAACCCGGACACTTTGGGCAAATCGTCAGGCAATTCTCCAGTCGCACAAACTCTGACTGCCCCAGCAGGGGCAGCCGTACCCTCCTCATCGTCATCGCTATCAGACAAAAGCAGCTCTCCTACATATATTGACAAGAGCAAGGACAGTGCTGGGGTTACTGTGACATAACTGTCACTCCCCTTTGTGGCATGTATTCCAAGGCTGCTGTGGACCTTGATGTGTCACACTTGGAGCTTCAATGCCTGCTCTGTGGCAGTTCACCTTTCGCTTTCCATTTCCAAATGTTTGGAGAATATTTTTGTTCGTTTATTTGTTCACATTCATCATGTGAAAATATTCGGTTATAACAAAACAAATGTGATTCTCTGATTCCATACTGTAGTTTTGTTATCACTATGTTACCACTTAATTTCTTGTCTGAACAAGATTGTAACTAACTGCAGTATCTTTGTTACACTAACATGGTTCATTGCTGCTCTCAAATGCTTAAAGGCTGTATTTTATTTTTTTGTTAATCATCACACCGTGTGAGATGTTGAAACAGCCTTGTGTAATTGATTCTCAATTATCATGGTGGCATCAGAGTTTTTCTGGGTTTAGCATCTTTGCATTTCCTTTTCACGTCAGTGGTATTTTTTTTATCCCACATTGTATAGGTCTACGTAAAAAAAAAGAAAAACTGTGATTTATGAAAAAGTTCTAAAACATTTAAGTGTAAAAAGTTTTTTGTAAGAAAATACATGAACAATATTTATTATGTTTTATAGTATGTTTTGATGCAATCACATTTTTATGTGTCTAAAATTTATTTGACCTAAATTACTCATGAATGTCAGTACTGGGTGAAGTCTGTTGAACTGTTTTCCAAAGTTAAAGTAAATTCCGGTCAGACTGTTTGAAATTGTGTATACTTGAATAGAAACTGAGTTTTGGCTGGTTATGATTACACGAGCATGTCTAATTTGAGTTGGTGTCTCGTTCTTGTTTACATTTGTAAATACAGTAAAATGACTCGTGATGAAAATAAACATGTTCTCGATTTCGCTGTTTGCTTGGTGTTAAAATAATTCCTTACATCTCTCGTTGCTGTCTCACCAAAGGCGGCTGCTACGCCTGCACACGTGACTGCTACGTCAGTGCAAAATAAACGGAAAAGGAAGTAAATAGCGGGAACTGTCAGCGTAGTCTCGCGATGTCCTGAAAGTAGAGCAACGCAGAAAATGGATGGTTGTGCTAACAAGCTAACAGGATAATTCCAGTGTTAGTTGGATAGTAATCCACTTTTATCGGAGGTATGCGTTCAGATTTCCTCGTGGCTTCCACGCAAAACAACACACTGCCGTTAAAGGTTAGATTTGTCTCAGTACATTAGCAGGTCGTCGCAGTTAGACGAGCTCCTAGCTCTTAGCCAAACTAGCTGTACTGTAATGTCGACTGCTATACTCGTCTGCTTAACTGCTATTTTTATGTGGAATTTCAAAGTATTTGTGGTCAACAATGCTCCCCTTCCATTTAAACGCCTGTAACCTGATTGGGAAAATGTAACCAGAATGCCTTGCATTCGTTATTAGGTTTATCGAATGACAATTATAAGTCTGGTTAACGATGATTAACGCAATGCGTGCCAGGCTTAATTCCCGTATTGTCACGTCGGAAAGTGAAAGTAGCTAGCAGCTAATTAGGTGAACACAGAAATGCTGAGTACATCAACGTTTTATTGTATAAAAATGACACATGGGGCCCCGGTATACAGAAAGCGCCGGGTCTAACTTGCATAAATGTTGAGCAGTTTTCACAGTTAGCATTATAACCATAGTCGTCCGTTTTGCACTGTTTTGTCTGGCTAATATGTTGGATTTTCAGATATAAACGAGGGAATTTGGTTAGATTTCGATTTATTTAGGAAAAGCTCGATTCTATTCTGTCGTTACCTCATGTTTTTTTATGGTAAATGCATGTTACATTTCCCAATCCATACGTTCTCGTGATTGTTTAAGCATTGTTTTCAGGGTGACGTAAACCCGAAACCCCGTTCGGCAATTTTAAGATTCAAAAGTGCATTTTGGATAATGATGAATATTTGTTAAATTGAAATGTTATGCATTTCCGGAGGAAAAGTAACGCAGGTAGTTGATACCTTGCACCTGCACGATATATAGTAATAAAGGCGCCGTTTAAGCCACCCAATGAGATAACATCATACTAACCCACCACCGTCTGTGATCAACAAACTATGGACAAATACACACGAACCGACGTTAAATATATGTGTAAAATTCAAAATGTTTTCCATAAAACCAGCGTTTTCATGCCGATCTTTAAATAAGACTATTCGATTATGGTCTCCAGTAACAAATATGAATTAATTTATGACTGTTTAAAATCAGTTTAAGTGCTCCAATTTATGGCCAATGTCTTAATGCAGACAACTGCATTTGAGATTTTAGATCTTTTTTTTTAGTTCATCGAATCTGAGTTTCAAACTGCCATAATTTTTGTAAACTTTATTCTATTTTCAAAGGACTGCTTTTATTGGAAATCTGGCAAAGCTTAGAAAGAGAGGACACATAACAATGATGTTATTTTTTTTCTAATTTGCTAATTGAGTAATTTCCACCACTATGGGAAACAATAGGTCACTATCAGCATAATAATAATTTGAAAACTACAATGAATATCAAATTGAAATTTTCAACAGAACATAATCTGAAAGCTTCCTTTTAGTGAAGTAATGTAATGTACAAATGTCGTAAAATATAGCAAACTAATGCCAATTATTGCTGTACATCTTTTTATAATTTGTTATTTTATTTAACCTTTATTTTACCTGCAAAGTCCCTTTGAGATTAAAAATCTTTTCAAGGGAGTCCTGGCCATAGACGACAAATAAGATAACATACAATTGTAAAAAAATGTTCCATTGAAAAGAGTTGACCTCAAGTGCACTTAGTCTGTTTTTTAATAGCATTTAAAGAACTTAGTTTAGGTAGCTTCCAGGATTTCTGCAGTGTGTGTGTGTGTGTGTGTGTGGGTGTGTGTGTGTGTGTGTGTGTGCAGTGTGCAATTGGTGTTGTTTTTCCAAAAAAATGTGTGAATAGATAAATACACACTCCATTAGTTGTTAATATGCATTGTAAGGACCAGACACATCACAGTTACGAGGCTACTGCAGTTAATAAAACTCATAAAGTAAAGCAGCAGAAAATATGAGTCGTCATGACGGGTCTGTGTAAGATTACAGGATCTGGTAAGCTTTAAGACCAAAGAAAAAAAAGACAAACATTTTACTTAAAGAATCCTAAATATGATCTTTAGACAATTTTCAAATCGTGATTAAAACTAGGACAGCTTTTCTATGTTATTGTTAGTGGTTTATTATTGGAAAATGCAAATTCAGTGAGACACGGAAAACGGTTCCGCTGAACAAGATCATGAGCGTGACTTGTTGACTGAATGTTTTTAGAACCATTCCACGGCAGATCCACACATACTACTTCATACATGCGACACAAGACAGGCTATGAGTTGCTAGGGCCTCGTCCAAATGGCAGAATGGCTGTCCAGGTTTGGTCTGCAAGTCGCAAGATCCAACAAGAACCCTCTGACCACGTGGCCAGACGTAAGGTCTAAAAACGTAAGCCTGGGCAACCGGCTCAGCCTGCCAGATGCAAGCCTAACCGAGAGGGCCAAACCTCCCAACGACACAAAGCACACACTGGCCTCCACCTTCAGGTTATCCTTTGTCATGAATGATAGATCAGGAGACTGGGCTGAGCTCATATTTGAACAGAGAGCCCAATTTATTTTTTCAGTGTCTCGTTACTAACAGTCGAGCAAACAATGAGTGAAGGTCACAAACAACTTTTCCCACTGACCTTAATTCTCTTTTTCTGTAACGTCATAGTTACTGCTTTGTTTAAGATGGGTTCACGAAATGCGCTGTTTGCACTCGTCATGTGGTCTACGACCGTAGCTGGGCGACTGTGAACTGGTTTCGGCGCAGCTGTGCTTGCGTCATTATATACAAACAAAAATGTAAGATTTGAGGTTGTGTTAAACATAATTAAAAACAGGATACAATGATTTGTTAATCATGTTCAACCTATATGCAATTCAATACAATACAGAGACAATATATTTAATGTTCAAACTGAAATCTTTGTTTTTAGCAAATAATCATTCACTTGGAATTTTATGGCTGCAACACATTCCAAAAAGCTGGGACAGCTGGCAAAAAAGAGTGAGAAAGTTGAGGAATGCTCATCAAACATCGGATATCCCACAGGTGAACAGACTAACCGGGGAACAGGTGGCTTCCATGATTGGTTAGAAAAATTAGGTTTCCTAAATTGCTCAATCATTCACAAGCAAAGATGTGGTGAGGTTTGCCTCTTTGTGAACAACTGCGTGAGAAAATCGTCAATTTAAGGACAATGTTCCTCAACATACAATTGCAAGCAATTTAGGGATTTCGTCGTCTTTGGTCTATGATCATCAAAAGGTTCAGAGAATATTGGAGAAATCACTGCATTTAAGGGGCACGGCCAAAAACCAACATTGAGTACCCATGACCTTCGAATCCTCAGGCGTCACTGCATCAAAAACCGACATCAATGTGTAAAGAATATCACCGCATGGGCTAAGGATCCCTTCAGTAAACCAATGTCAGTTAAAATTCTACTGTGCAAACAAAAGCCATCGATCAACAACACCCAGAAACACAGCCGGATACTCTGGGCCTGAGGTCATCTAAGTTGGACTGGTTCAAACTGGAAAAGTGTTCCGTGGTCTGATGAGTCCACATTTCAAATTGTTTTTGGAAATTGTGGCTGTTGTGTCCTCTGGAAGAGGAAAAGAACCATAGAAGCAAAGTTTCGAAGCCAGCAACTACGATGGTACAGGGCTGTGTTAGTGCCAGTGGCGTGGGTTACTGAAGACACCATAAATGCTGAAAAGTACATACTGGTTTTGGAGAAACGTGCTGCCAACCAAGCCATGTATTTTTCATGGACACCCCTGCTTATTTCAGCAAGTCAATGCTAAAGCACATTCTGCACGTGTTACAACAGCGAGGCTTTATACCAAAGGAGTGCAGCTACCAGGTTGGCTGGCCTACAGTCCAGACCTTTCCCCCTTTGAAAATGTGTAGCGCATGATGAAGCGTAAAATAACGTAAACGGACATCCCGGACAGTTGCACAGCTGTACATCAAGCAAGAATGTGAAAGGATTCCATCTGCAAAGCTTCAACAATTAGTGCCCTCAGTTCCCAAATGTTTTTTGAATGTTGTTAAAGGAAAAGGTGATGTAACACAGCGGTGAACGTTAGCCTGTTCCAGCCTTTTCGGAATGTGTTGCTGCTCTAAAATTCAAAATATTTTTTTTGCTCAAACAGCAAGTTTATGAGTTTGAACATGAAATATATTGTCTTTGTAGTGTATTCAATTAAATTTAGTTGAAATAATGCTTAAAGTCAAACCTCCCTGCAGTCTGCTATGAATAAATAAAGGCAGCACTCAGCCCTTTGTTTGATGGAGATTAATGAATGTCTTGTATACTCATGTGGTCTACTCTGGGTTTCGGTTGTTAAAAAACTGAGCACTCAAGTTGAACTCAGCACTCGGTTGAAAAACTGGTATATATTTACATGGTTTTAATTAGCAGTGGCGCTGCAACAGAGCTGACCTCCTTCCCCGCCCGCCATGGCAGTAAACGAGTTCAATAATCCTCCACAACATTTGGACAAAATTGCAAAATATTAATAATTTATTATAATAATTGAATAAAAGAAAAGAAAAGAATGATTGCTCCTTTTGGAACAACAGACGAGTCCGCAAACTTGATACTTTCTTTCTGAAATTCCCAACATACTCCACAATACGAGCAATTTGTCAATTGTTTTTCATAAGGTTAAAACCCAACATTAAATCCTTTGACAGACTTTTGTACAAATATCAAGAAAGAAGAAAACATGTGCAAGGTAAATTTCAAGATAAAATTCAGGATGACTTATACACTCAAATTGACGTGAGTTGAAATAGCATTCCAATTTAAATGTTGAAATAGATTTCGTCATGTTGAGATTAGAATTGGGGATGCTCGTTACCACTTATTTTTAACTATACAGTACAAATATTTACATTTGAGCACCCACCGTTACAAAGTACGTTTGATAATGTCATTACGTATTGTAGTTGCGATGATAGTTCTGTTTTAGAAATTAGAAATCCCTTTATTGTCATTGTACTCAAGTGTGCAACGAGATTAGATTCACATGTTAAAAATCACTAAACATACATTTCGTGAATGTGGTACAAGTTTTACTCATTTGTAACCTTTAAGAGTATAATATCGTAATACTCTGACATTTCAAAGTCCAACAGCATGCATTGCCACCTGTAACATAAGTCATTTTTGTTCTAAAATAAAACTGTCCGGACAACTGAAGCTATACATTATTAGACCATCGTCAGTGTTCTATTTGAGTGAGTTAAATGAATGAAAGTTCATCAACTCGTTCATATTTTAGGCAACCGAGAACCAAAGTGTATTTCTGCTCGATGAACGTTTCTGTAAACAAGCTCATTCTGCCGTCTGTGCTCGGTTTTTGGACATGAGTTCGTTTTCGTTCAAGAGTGACAGTTTTTGTCAGACTTTCAGGAGAAAACATCTGAATGAGCTTTCTTACTAAATGTCGGTGGAGAAACACTTCATTTGAACAGCCGTATAAAACGATACAATACAATAAAATTATATTTTTATAGCGCATTTCACAACAGCTGGAGCTGTAACAAAGCGCTCGGCACAAAAAGCATGTGGCGGTTACCTCAGGCGGGAAATATGTATTGGTTGGCGACAAGGGTGGCAAACCAGTCGGAGTCTAAGAGCCACCATTTTGACTTACTGTGAAGAGTCGCATCATACACATGGGCGCGCATAAACTGCCTCTGTCCCATCCGCTCGCTTCCGAGCTCTCGCTTGCATGTTTTGACAAACTCCCCTTGCACGGCTTTTTAGCCCGTGCAATGTTCCAAGCAAGGTGATATAAGTGCTTCATAAATTTTGAGAACAACTTTGTCTACTTTTCTGCCTGACCTTTCAAAGTGAGCAACTTGTGCTTGCAAAGTTCAGTCCCCTTTGAACATTCCTGGTTGATGTTGGCATGGAATGAACTACAGTGCCGCCGCAGTCATTCCAAATATATTAGGAAGAATGGTTTGCTATTACGTTCAACAAAAACTTATATTTGGTTTTGCTCTGAATTAGTTTCCCTCCCATTTTGAGAGCAGTCTTGATAGGGCAACACTTGTCAGAGGGTTTTCCCGTCGTTTGCGTTGAAGCGGATGTGCGTGAGATCAGAGTACCCGGTACCGCGCTTGACGAGTAATCGCTGCCTTTGAACGTCACCTTATCACACTGCACTTGCCAAACGTGAAAGTCTGCGCAACAGTGTGTCCGTATTTGCAAGTGCGGACGTAGCCGCTCAAAAGGAAGTAAAAAGCGAGGCTTTTTCCACTGGTTTGGTCAATTGGTAGACTGCACATCACGTTAATAGAGTAGCCGGTTTCCTTCTCTTTCCAAGTGTGGTGCGTCTGAGTTCCGCCATGTTTGTTTACCTCTGCCTGTGTATGACCAATGGCTTGGTTGCCAAACGCCTCAAACCTCATTACTTTTGGATAGAGCATATACACTGAACACAAACGAATGTTTATTTCAAAGGTGACATTCTGTTATGTTTTCATATGACCAAATATTTGGGTTAGGAAAGAAGAAACCCAGGAGCCTTATTCAGTTCATTAAAGCATATTCATTTAAAAAATTTTTTTTTTGTGGGTGCTTCCATGGCCCTGCGCCAGAATTCGAAAGGGATATTGACTGCATTTAAACAGCCATTGTTGATAAATGCACTATCAAGGCTACTTCCATTGATCCCATGCCACTAACTTTTAAATACGTACGCCAAAATAGCAGTAACTTGCTCTACCGGAAAGAGTCTCTGACATCACGGAATGTCATTCTAGAGTAAACTATTTTTTTAACTCAAGGAGACTTGGCTTCGCAGCAGACGTACTCTACTGCCACACAACGATGCCCAGCAATGCTTCATTGCATGGCGCCACCCACTCACCACATGAATGGGGTTGACTTAGTTCAGTGTGAAAAGGCCTTTATGGGTCGCATGAAAGAAGGCAAAGAGCGGCATGCGGCTTGGCAGCCACGGCTTGGCCAGGCCTTTAATAAAATTTGTTATGGTTCGCTGGCCCTTGGTAGGAAGACCTTTTGCTCATTTTTTTCAAAAGGCTTCGTTTTACTTTTGTTTGTATTTGTTTTAGTTTTAGTTTGAGTTTTCTTCATGTGGAGTATTTGTGGATTGCAAATGATTGCAAATATTGTGTAATTAAACAAAGTAAACTACCATTTCCAAAAGACCGTCTTTCTTCTGTACAGTCATACAGGAATTCCAAATTAACACATTTAAAATAAACCCATGCGTTTGGTATCATTTGATGAATACAAAGGACATTTTCCCCACAATTATAGTTTTAGTTTCGCCTTAGTTTTTATTTTATTTATTTATTTATTTTTCAAATTTGGTTTTAATTATTTTGTTCGCTTTCGTTAACTATAATAACCTTGATTCAGATACTGGTACCAGTGATATCAGTCCATCCTTAATTAACAGCCTCATGTTGACATGGCGTTCTTCTAATAGTACTACCGGTTGGAAATCTTAATATATATTTTTTGATCAACATGTAAAAATTCTCTTATGACAGTTTTTGTATGTATATTTAATATAACTTTGGTGTGTTCAATATTTTTAGGTTCACAAATGGGCTCCACGAGCTACCTACCAGACTATATTGGTGAAACCCCTATTATGGAAGACAGCAGATGTTGGATTGTTTTTTTTTACGTTACCACTAAAATTACGTTTTATAAATCTGTAACTATTGAATGTCATTCACTGTTGAATTGATACAATTGGTACAATGCAGGCAGCGCTGGAGTGTCAATTTGTACAATGCATTATTGTTCGTTGTGTCTCTGATCCGCACACGCACACACCAGTTTCCTTCATCATGTCATGTCATTCATAACACTCGTGTGCTAATAAGTAATATACTTTATTTTGGACAGCCTTGATTCTTTCCAATGGATGTCAGTGGGAAACCAATGAAGAACAATGACGGTTCAGGTAAAACATCTCTTTCTGTCTTTTGTAGACTGGCCGATCCAAAAGATTGAGATAATTAATCTATTTGTGGGTATTATGTTTTTTTTTTTGTTTTTTTTTGTAGAGGAACAGCAGAGCCAGTCAGAAGCTTCCCATGATAAACCGGGATTGTCCCAACTTAGAAAGTCTTGGGGTTTCAGGCGATCAACTATTGCTCGACGTGAGTTCATGGAAGAAATTGGAGACTTAACTCACAGCCCTCCCCCTCTACGGAAAGTCAGAGACCGTCGTCCCACACGGACAACGCTAGCCTCTAAAGACAACAATCCTCCGCAATCTCCTCAAAAATCACGGACTGTTGTTGAAGATCTAGAGTGGTCCGCCTCATCCTCACCTGTATCTGAGGAGACAAAACCGGCTCTCTCCTCTGGGGGAGGGTCTCTTGACCCAAACATGTGGCAGGATGTTGGGTCTGCTTTTCACACAGCTTTCAGTCTTCTTGGTGGTGATGAGGATTTGTCAATGGAAATGCCTCAAACTTTGCCCGTCCCTGATATGTTGGGCGTTGACAATTCCACAGATGTCTCTCCTACACGGACTGGAGAGGACACGGACGTGTCTGAGCGCGAGGGATCTGCAGACAATGCCGAAACTTTGCAGCCTGTTGTTTCAGATGAAGCGACGCAAGGGGATGTCGACAATGTCATTTTAATCTCAAGTCAAGAAGACGACAGCGATGACATGCCTTTGATACAAATCAAGGAACAGTTGGACTATAAAGCCAAGTGTGCCGGTAGAGCCAAGGGGGGTGGAAGAGGAAAGGCCAGAGGAAGAGGGAGAGGGCGAGCAAAGGGTAAAGGCAGAGGAAAGGGCAGAGGGAGGGTTAAGGTATTGGAGGTTGAGGCAGTCGTGGCAGATGATGAAGACGATGACGTGATACTTGTTAATCCATCGGATACACTCTCTGTTATAACTCAGAGTCCTGTTCAACAAACAAGCTCAGACTTGATTATTGTAGGCACAGATGTAGATCATAACACTGACACAATTCCAGACCAGTATAATGATGCACCAGATGAGGAGGAGGAGGGGAAGCAAGGAGTCGGTGTCATTAAAAATGTTACGGAACATTCAAGCTTATCGGACTCCAAGGGCTATGACCCCAATGCTCTGTACTGCATCTGTCGGCAAAAACACAACAAAAGGTAACTTGAGGCAAATACATCTCCTCGGCGGAGTAGTTACCCCCGCTCCAAATTATTGATTTAACTTCCTGATCGCTTCATTTGGTTCTAGGTTCATGATCTCCTGTGACAGTTGCCAGGAGTATTTCCATGGCGACTGTGTTGGTGTCAGTGAGTCAGATGGCTGTAAAGAGTTCATATGTCCACCTTGCACGACAAAGCAGCTGAGCCAACACCAGTCCGAGTGTCACTCCCAGGCAGATCCAGAAATTTCTCCTGAGAGCTTGTCACTCAGTCCTCCTGGTGAAGAACCAGAGGGGAAAGAGCAGTGGGAGTCCAAGAAGGTTCGGATTTAATTTGGATTCTGGTTCTCACAGCGGTGTTAGACTATATAATGTAGCCAGACAGCCCACTTGACCTAATCACAAGTATTGTTTTTCCAGCTGCTGTACGCACACAATGGCACCATTTGTCTTTTTGAACGACACCGAACGTGCGACGTGAATGTTGTGTTGTTTGAAATTGTCCGATTGAGGTCTGGTCATAAGATGCCAATCTGGTTTCAGAAGACTGTACTGTTGGAGGTGAATCACATAGCGGAGGTTCCTGCAATAAAACCTGAGCCTGGAACCGAACCTGAAAGCAAGATGGAGACAGATTGTTCTGGTCCACTGTGTATTGGCCCAGGATGCTCCAAACCAGCTTTGCTGGAATCTGTTTATTGTGGCACTGATTGTATTGTGCAGCATGCTGCTGTCACTATGCAGTCCCTCTCTGACACAAAGGTGACCATTCCTAGAGGTCAAGTGCAGAAAGAAAACACACCTGTAACACCGACTGTGAAGGTAATGAAATCATTTTAAACACAGTGATCTAGAAAAATGCTGTCAATATAAATGTTTGAGTTCAAATATCTTCCCCCTCAGGGTCAAAGCGTGAGTAGGGTGTCTGCGAGGTTAGCAGCAAAAGCTGAAGAATGTGCCAAAGAAGAGGAGCCGATGGAAATTGATGGAACACCGACAGAGGCTCCATCTTCCATAGGCTGTGACCCCACTCTCACGGGAGTTCAGGCCACTCCGCAACCATCACCTAAGTTTTACACAGCGTGTATGTACCATTCACTACTCATCCTCTTCCAAATCATACCGCAACGTTAAATCCCCCCCCTTTTCATTAGGCCTCATTCCTCTTTGTACAAGTAACACAATCATGCACAGTGATACACAAACATTAATTCTTTGGGGTCACTAATACACAACAGGTGTCGGGAGTTGGTAAGTATGTTACAGTTCTAATGACAAATCTAGCCCTTCATGTACTCAATCACAATCTTGATTTTTTTTCGGGATACCTTTGCAATTCTGAAGACCTTCATCGAAAAATGAAAAAAACAAAACAACCACAGCAGGGCCTTTTGAGATATTATCCAATGGGCAGGGGCCTTGAATGGATTTGAATATACCGGTACATGTCTTAACACTGATTATACAAGAGGCGGCGTGGTGCAATTCGGAGCTGGGCATTTAATGTGAACTTAAAAGTGCGCCGAATCTAACTCTTATCACCGAGGCATTTTGCACATTTGGATATGATTGCCATTATTAGTCAAGCAAGAAATTTAGTTAAACCTTTACCATACAATACATCACCTTCAAACAACGCCCAAACTGCTGTACTAAAATACAGCGGTTCACAATGTATTCATATAAGACAGTCGGTGGGGACAACGTTACCATCATAAGCAATGCATGGACATTGCAAATAAGTAACATCTTGCGCATCAAAGTTTACTTTTTTTTGGTAACATTACAATATGGGACATTTTTGCAGAACATTTGAGGGGGGAAAGAAATCTTGCCTATAAGAGGTTATTCCCTGTTCCCTCATTGTGCCCGTACGGTGTCGTGTACACGATTATTCTGCACAATGCGCAGGTATCCTTGTTGTTTTGGGTTTTCGTGACGTCCATGCACATGAAATTGTGTTGACATTTGACCTTGACAGACGGTCACGCACACAGCTTAAAACGGCATTGTCATATCTACTTCTTATTCATACCTATGGAACCGGATGGCTGAAGCGCTTCGGTGGGATGCCAGCAACTTATTACACAATTTTCACGAAACCATGCTTTTAACAAGGCTTCACTCTTCACTCGACGCGTTGGATTCCTCTAGTTTGCCAGTCGAACCAACTCTGGCGTGTCCGTTAGTGTAAAAGGTTTACCAGCGATGGATGCGCTACACTGACAAAAGTTCAGCATTGTTTTGAAACACAAACTCAAGATTAAAATGCGTTAATTGTTTTAATGCATTAATTTATTTGGAACTAATTCATAATAATTAACGCGTTAACGTCCCACCCCTCTTGTTTTTTTCCCCTCTGCAATATATTTTTTAATAAGAAATAAATAAATCCCAGGGAGGGCTAGGGAGAAAAAAAACACCTGGAGAAACCTTGAGAAGGGACCACAGATGGGGGAATCCCCCTTCCGGGATGATCAGCCTGCAATGGATGCCGAATGGATAACGTTTAGCACAATTTCACAATTTTAGTGAAGTTGGTCATGCCAAAATCTCCATAGCAACACCTCCAAGGATGTGGTCAACCTCCGAAGTTGTATGGGTTAGGCCCGTTAGTTGCTCTAGAATCCAATCAATGACTTGCACATCGGTCATCATCACCTATTTCCCTGGCCGTGGACGAGGGGACAGAAAAGAGAATAGAAGCGGTAGTAAACCTCCAATCAATCAATACCTTTTGTTTTGCTGTTATACTGAAGACTTTTGGATTTCAGAGAAAAAGATGAATATCAGACAAAATGACAGAATTCCAGCTCTAGATGTGTTAAGCAACTCAGGACAGAGCTCTTTTTTTTAGGCCACCCACTTTTCAAGTGAGCAAAGGTATTGCAACAAACATTAAAATCACTGTAAGCGAATAAAATTCAATATTTGGTGACATAACGTTTACTTGCAATAACTGCATCAAGCCTAGACTTGCATTCTATATTTGAATTTATTATCCAGACCTTCACTGCATTCTCTTTCAGTTCTTGTTTGTTTCGGGGAGTTTCTCCAGTCAGCCTCCTGTTGAGGTAAAATGCATGCTCTATTGGGTTGAGGTCCAAGGAGGGTGGCCTCAACCAAAAGGTGCGCTAACCTGAGTTGTTTAACACGTCTACATGTAAATACCATCAATTGGAATTCTAAACTTTTGCCTCATACTTATCTGAAATTTACATCTGAAAGCCAAATGGTTCAGTCCACAACAAAAAGAAAGGCATTGTCATCAAAATACTTTTGGAGGGGACTGTAGATTATTTGGACTTGCTTATAATATACGCAAATTATCTATCAATGCTGGAAAAAAGTTTGGGCAGCCCTGAACTCTGTTGTGCTAAGGGAGCGCAAGTATTTTTCTGTTGCAGCTGTACTACAGAAGCATACTACGGCATACACTGACATATTGATTACAGAGTCAGTCTCCACGATAAACATTGCTACCGTTCACAAAGTGTCCTTAAGGTCGCAGTCACGGCATTCATGAGGAACGCTCAGTTGTGCTTTTGCTCACACGGCGCGAGCATCGTTCGCGCCATGCACTTTACATACAGATACATATATTTTTCTTTCTGTAAATTAGCCCTCAGTATCACTCCTAACAAAGCGATTTGACGAAGCCCTGGAATGTGTCGCACTTTTAGCAACGTTTGGCGAGCTATCGCTGGCGAGGCCGTGGCTTAGGGAAGCAGCAGCACCGCTGCCTGCCAGTGCTACAGGTTGGCTCATCCGGCGGTTCATTTGGAGGCCTCCGGCTGCATCTCAACATCGCAAGCTTATCCCACCTGGGCGGTCTGCTCCTTGTTGGGTGCCTGTGCCCGGCTGTATGCAAAGCCATCTTTGTTTTGGGGCTGGAACGAATGAATTCTGCTTGTATTTAATTTAATCGGGAAAAATTGCTCCCAAACATTTCGAAAGTCTGGGAACGAAATCCGTTTCTTGTGCTGCGATTCATGCATATTTCATCCCCTTTGTGAGGAGTTGTGGATTATGATTACACTCTCAATATGCTTCTCTTATGGCATACCTACCGTACAGTCTCGCAGTCCAATGTGCAGCCATCATGCTTCAAACATTCCATACACCGTTCAACCTGATTCCTTCATTTTCTTGCTTCTGCAGCTCGCCCACTCAAGATGCTGCTTCTCTTAGTGCAAACAAACTTACTTTCACCATTTACACACATCACTGTTGGGGTTGTTAAGGCTCTTTTCGGAGATGGAGAGTAAAGTTGTGGTCTACGTGACAATGGGATTTGATTTTGGTTACTTTGCCACACATCAAGTCATCCCTCTCCAATGAAGTTTTTGTTTCCCTCCACGATGCACAAACCAAAAACATCCTGAGGATTAGATTGAAGAAAGCTACTGATCATTATAGTAATCCCCTCCTGCCCCACCCGACTGACATTACAAATCTTTGTGGGTCAGTTTTTCCAGTGATCTAATAGCTGGAAACACCCTCCCACCGTTCCTCCAGCAAATCACTGAAGTCAAACACCGTTGGTACAACTGCAAATACAAACACTGAACAGCGTCTTGACAGCCAGCCATCTGTATCGTGATACCGGTCAAATATGAGCAAAATTATCATCTCACATTAACCCCATCTATAAATAACAGACAGCACCTATCTATCCCCCAAGGTACCGTAAACCAGAAATACAGCAAAGCACCAACAGTGTACAGCGGGTTGGCCCATTTGGTCGGGCTCGGAGTGCGTCAACGAAGCGAGGATCTGTTACTCGTCACAAAATCTTTTTAATATACGTTACGGACGAATAGTCATGGTCTTCTGGAACGTTCAAAATGAAATCAGTATATCACTATAGCCATTTTGTGGTAAACGGTGGAATCTCATCAGCCATACCTTCGCACGTCACGCTACTGGTGCCTTTTTATGACACTTTTGTCGGGTTCCCTGACTGAGCTGTTGCTTGGCAGACGGTTCCTCTGTGGCTGCAAGCCATGGATTCTAACAAGGTCCTGCTGGTGTACACAGGCAGTACACACTTGCAATGGTTGGCACTTGTGGCCAACGTCAACACTTCACACGCTGACTTGCTGCACATTTTCATCATATACAATGGCAACTTGAAACATAGCTGTTCTCGGGACGTGGCTGTGAAATTTGGGCCTTTTTTTTTTTAAACATACTCTACATGCATGCTGGGTGTTCAGGTCCTCGGCTATAATGCCTCCTTGCACTACATGCAATAATTGAGAATTAAATACATTTCTTGACGTTTTCACCACATATCACAAACTTTGCCTGTTCCTACAAACATTCTTTCACTATCGGATATAAAAAAAAAATGGCTATGTATCGTTCCATAATATATCTAACAAATTAATATTTACAACACATCTCTGCCATGGACAAAAAAGAAATAAATCCCCTTTGATAAAATTATTATTCTACTGTATATCACTGGCGTCGGGCCAAAACCTCATAAGTCACATTTTGGTGAATTGCAAATTTTTTTAAAAACCTATCTCATTGGTCATTCCATGCGCATATGTGTTACTTTGCCGCATTATTGACAAATCTTAAGCGTTAAAAATGGCTTGCTCTCTATAGAGATGCAATATGAATGGATGAACAAACTTGCCTTTTTTGGAGTCTCTACAAAAGTGACTTTCTGAGGTGCAAATTTTTGGCCCACCACCAGCGATATGGAAAATGTAATTGGCCATTTGAGCTGCACAGTGATGTAACGGTTTGTACGTCTGCCTCAAAAGCGAAAGGTTCTCCGTTTGAATCTCATGTTCTCCCCATGCAAGCATGACTTTTCTCTAGGTTGTCCTGCGCTTTCCATATTCCAAAAAACATGCTTGTTAGGTTAACTGAGGACTCGAAGTTGCCTATAGGCATGAATGTGAGTGCAAATTGTCTTAATGTGCGTTTATGCACGCACGCAAGCGTACACTACATACCTACGTACCCACCTGCGTACATGCACACTCAAACAAACACATATGTATGTACACACACACACACACGCACACACATTGACACATACATTAATACATTTGCGTATAGAAATTTAATGAAAATTAACCAATGAAAATTAGACATTGCTTTTGAATAATGGTTCAGTCGATTAATTTAGAAAACAAACTCATGAAAGTGGACAAAAATGATCGTACTCTAAATATGTTACTTCTCAACAAAACCTTATGAGGCAGGCACTGCAATTTATTGATTTTTGCAACTTTTCCATCAGACTTGTGCATCTCTCAGCAGTTTTTTTGCGCCACGCATCATGAGTTCCACTTGTCTTAGGTTTGAAGGCCGCTTTCTCCAGAAAGCATGTTTCAGCTCATTCCTCAGGTGTTGAATCAAATTTAGAAGACTCATAGAACACCACTTCAGATTTGTCCAATGTTCTGCTCTTAGCCATTCTTGGGTGTATTTAGATGTGTGTTTTGACCCGTGATCTGCATTGACCTTTAAGTTGACCTTACGTTTCTTTGTACATTCTGGGCTCTTATGTTACAATTCGCATTATCCGTCTATTCAATTTGTCTTCAATTATCCCCTTTCCAACATGTCCAGGGATTTTGGTGACAGTCCTGTGAATTTTGAATTTCTCAATAGGTCCAACTGTAGGTACAGGAACATCAAGCTCCTCAGAGATGATCTCATAGCCTTTAACCTTTAATGTGTTTCTTTTATTTTCTTTCGAATTTCCTGAGACAACTCTCTCCTTGGTTTCCTCTAGTCAATGTTAGGTGTGGTGTACAGTACACCATGTCTCCCAACAGCATAGTGACTACTTGTCACCCTTTAAATAGGCTTAGTGACTGATTACAAGTTTGAAGACACCTGCCATCCTGCTTATAGGAGACACCTTTGTTGAACATGTCCTTATGGTCAAATTACGTCCAATCTTTTCTAGGGTACCATCATTTTTGTGCGTTTTTTTTTTTTTTTTTTTTTAAATAATTCCGTTGTTCCGCAATTCAAAACCAATGTTTTGATCGGTTAATTTTCATGAATTGGTTAATCTAGTTATTTTTTTTATTATTACTTTTGTCAGATTTATTCAATTATTTTTACATCTGGGTTTTATTCTTTTAAAAGTGGGGTGCCATCATTTTTTTCCATGTGTAAATCTAAATACACACACGCACACACATTGCACGGAAAATGTTTTTGTGTTCAACAATTTTCATTTTCAGGATTCACATGGTTTTGGCATAGGAAATTTAACCCCCCCCACTTCATTTCTAGTATCGTTTCAATGAAATGGCTTGTAGCGTATGCACTGTTTATATCCTACTGTAAGTGCTAATAGTGTAATGTGATCACCCTCTAGTGGTCAAAATTATAACGTGCAACCTTAGTCGACATCTGATATGCACAGTGTACATACATCATAAACTGTTTACTTATAGAAGCTCTTCAACCAATAATACAAAATAATTATTATAGAATTGTTAAATGTACTGTTTTACCAAAAAAATTGCACAATTTAGATAACATAGTATAACTTTCTTTCCTGAACAAAAAAAACCCATTTTAGTCTTTGAATGATGTGCCTCGTAATTTCCGAATTCTCAGAGGAACTGTATGCCGACTCAAATACGAGTTTGAATAAGTCGAATTGAGTGGTTGTGTGGCTACAGAGCAATCTCTCTGCTGTCCACGTATGGTGTCATGATGCAGATTGACAATTTTCTGTCATTTCAACAAAATCACAATTCCTTTACCAATTTATTATCCACAAAGTCGCACTGTAGGAGCCAATTGAGTATTAGACTATTTTTGTGGGCATTCAAGACTCACTGTTACTCTGGCCCCAGAGTAGGCCTTTTAATTCTTGGCCTTTTTGCTTTCCGATGTAGCTGAGGTCAGCATAATTATGTACGGTAATCGACGGGTTCCCTCAAATTAATTTCTATTGTATGCATGTAGTTATCTTATCTACTGCACAGTAGTTATTCATCCCTTCATGGGTGTATTTACTATCCATTGCAGTGACAAAATCAGGTACTACAACACACATTGGACTTGCTGGTTCATTAACTTGTCATCTATGGACGACAATAGAATAGAATAGAAATCCCTTTATTGTCATTGTACTCAAGTGTGCAACGAGTATATTGGTACTTGATTGAAAACCTACCTCTCATGAATATTCTTTGTTGACAGCCAGACAGCCACACCAACTGCACAAACCCAACCCCTATGCCTGTCAAAGCTAATTTAATGAACATTGTGGTTATTGCTGTTACCAATGACCATAAACAAAATACCATAATATGAGCATGCAACTCACTTGAAAAGTTTACCAGGCATCAAATCTACTGATGCTATTTCAACACTATAGAGTGTTAATTTTAACACTGGCAAAGTGTCCATATGCATCGGCACTACCTGGTGTTAAAGTAAGAGTCACCGAAGTGTTAAATATTCTACACCCAGTACTGTGTGACAGCAACAAACTGGAGTGTTGAATGTTGGGTGTTTAGATTAACATTGAGTGTTTAGGCCAACACTGTGCAGTGTGGGGAAAAACACCCCTTGTCTCACTATATAAAACACATTCCACACTTTTCAATTCAAAACACTCCTTTTGGCATTCGGTTCCATAGTTTTTTCACCTATAAGGTAGTGGCAACACTACACTTGACCTGGTCTGGATTGTGTGGAAACTCTTGTGTGTGAACGCTGCATTTATTTTGACCCATTGACAACTGGCTGGTTGACCTAACGTTTCATCATGGACATGCAGTCACCACCCGATGGCTCTTCTGATGATGAATGTTCTTGCAGTGTCTTGAGCCACTTTCAAATTAACACATGGAAGCAAAATAGATATGAAGATATCAACACATAACGATCAACCTTAGATCCTCAATTCCACTCAGTGTAGGCCTACTTGGCCAACTTGGAAAACTCCAGAGGGTTTATTTACTTTTTTTTTTTTTTTTTAGAGTCATATAAATTAGTGAGTCTTCCAAGTTCGTGGAAATGTGACAATTCCACCGACAATTTTTTTTAAATGTATTTTTTTAACTCAAATGTGTGTACTGACAACGGTCACCCACAGTTGACTTCTAATGTTGTTGCCTTTATCTTAAAATTCAAGTTTTGATGTATGGACTCAGCCTCTTTTTCATCGGTTGAGAACAGGCAGCTGCTCAAAATTAGCTCTTTGGGTTAACGAGTGTTTGAAACACCTTTTGGAAAACACCCTTTACATCACATGCTCTGCTTCCAGCTGAGTTAATTGGACTTCAACAGGCACAGAAGGGGTTATTTAAGAAGTCAAAAGCATTAAATGATGGGAAAATAATTGTAGACACAATATAGATATATACACAAAATGCTAATTTATTTCCACAAAATATTAACTTCTGGGCATGAAATAGCTATGGCAGTTGGGTAAACAAAATAATAGCACTTTCTCTCATAATGGTAAGGTGCCATCTTTGCAATCAATTTTTTTTTTTACTCTACAGTGTTGAACTCCTGATTATTTTTTTTTAACAATGCTAGTGTCAAGCAAGCTCAAATTACTTAGACTGGCAAATTTTAATCTGAGATGGATTCATGTTTCCCTAAACATATTTTTGATGCTGATTTTATGTATAATGTGCAAGAGGGAAAAACAAGATAAATTCAGAATCATTGCATTTGGAAAAGTTTACTTGCATTTGATGGTGAAAAAAAAAATGTAACAAAAAACATAGACCAGTGTTTTTTTTTTTTTTATGATTTTGAATATTAGTGTTGAAAGGCCATAGGCACTCTTTTCACACATGTGAGAAAACATTGTCAAAAAGTTCTCAGCTGGTATTGTGCTGGATTGCAAATGAGTTCAAACTGAGCATCACTGGGTGCATTTGAATAGAAGAGGAAAAGTCAACTAAATTTGGTACTGGGACAGCGGGGGTGAACTGCATTTCATGGTCAAATCTTTTAAATCCCCTAAAAAATTCTCTGTACGGTCTTTCTTGGTTGAATAAGTAATTGTGGAGTGGTTTCCTTCAGCGTTGGCAAGTGTGTGAGAATGTTGTCATTTAGCTGCGACGGTCTTCACAAGCCTTCACCAAGCTGCACACATGCATTACAATTTGTAATTAAGTTAACGAATACAGTCTGATAATCAGCAAAACGATGCAATCCAACCGACATCTGACAGCTGTGCAATGTCATTTTCATTTTCCTTTCTCCACGCAACAAACTCTACTTCAGTGCTCTTGAACTGATATTTAACTAATTTAGTTTTAGTTATTTCACGTGCAAAAATAAGTGGTTGAGCAGTTATCATTAACATCACAGTTGACGACTCTGCTGTGTTTGAAGGGCTGGATTTTTCGCAGTCTTGTCAATGTGTCCTGCTCGGGGTACAAAATGGACCCTTTTTATTTGGCTATATTCGAGCTAAAACATTCCTTAATGAACTTTGCATCATTTGACTCTTGCTAGTGATTTTGTTTGATAAGAAAGAACTTTTTGGGGTTTTACATCTGAGACAACAAAACATTTGACTCATTGACCTAATCTTAATCAGACAATTTCTTGCACGTCGCTATGTGTTAAATTGTGTAGCGGCAATTCAAATTGAATGCTTTACCTTTGAACTGTGGTCCAAAGGTCAATTTTTTTTTTTTGTTGCATACTGAAGCCATTTGGGTTGCAAATAATATATATAAATATATATATATATATATATATATATATATATATATATATATTTATTTTTATTTTATTTTTTTTGCATCGAGTTGGTAGGTGTGCAAGCATCAGTTGTTCATGTAATTTTTTTTCACAATTGTCCAGTTCACTAACACTTTTTGCTCATTACTGTATGTCACTGCAACCACCAGCCAATCATGTTCACACAATGTTTTTTCTGTTTTTCCACCCGACAGCTGAATCTAAACAAAAAGAGACTGAATCTCCCCAAAAACTAAATTCAGAGGACCCCTCCACAGAGGCGTGTCCCTCACCTCAACCTGTGTCTGAACCAGTTGTACCACAGAGTGACCCTCATTTGAGCACGATGGAGTCGACAAAAAGTGACACTTCCGTTGAAACTACTGAAGAATCGGGTCCCTCCAGGCCTACCATAAGAACAAGATCTGGTCCATGGAAGGCCTCACAACCACCAACCACATCGGGATCTGAACACAATGAAACGGGGGCTGCTTTGAACTCGTTGGCAACATATATAATACCAAAGAAGCAAACTGGACTTCAGCCCTCATCAAGCCACGTGGTCGCCTCATGCCATAAGCCTTCGGTTCCAACCCTGTTGAGCGAAACGCGAAATCTGCCCGTGCCACCTGCACCAAGCGCACCCCCCTCCAGACCTTCTCAGCCAAATAACCAGGTCAGACAGAGCATCCAGCGCTCCCTCACAAGCATCTTATCCAAAAGGTAAGATTTAAGTATATTCATCATTTTAAGTAATGTATTGTATCATTGACTAAATTGCTCTTTTTATTTGTCAAGGGTTTGTGACTGCAAGGATTTGTCCATGTCAGAGAGTGATGCTGTAAAACTTGTTGCAAGCATTGAGATGGAGATGTTCGACATATTTCGCAATACAGACAGCAAATACATGAATAAGTACAGAACGATTATGTTCAACTTGAAAGATCCAAGAAACAAGGTTTGCTCAAAGTTACTGGTTGTGATCATCGTTAATACACTATTTTCTGTATCTTCACTAACACCAGATCATTTAACTCTTAGGGCTTGTTGTATCAAGTTGTGCGAGGAGACATCAGTCCCTTCAGACTTGTCCGGATGAGCCAAAAAGACATGCAGGCTACCAAGGCGCCAGAACACATTGCAAAGAACACGGAGGTAAATCTCATGTCTGCTGCCAAAGGAAAATACGTCAGGCACGGTAAAAGAATGACTTCCCAGTACTTTCCCTCTTGGATCTAACAAGTCCTGTTTATTTTTAGGTTAAAGATGCAGCTTCCAAAGTGCCCAGTATGTTGCAGCAGCCCGAAGCTGTGAAGGTTGATCTTTCCCTTTTAAACATCACCAAACCTGCACCTGTAAAGGTTGATCTTTCCCGTTTAAACGTCGCTAAACCTGATAGACGACCAATGGGCAATGTGAGCATTTATCTTGTTCCGATACATTATATGTATATGGTTATAATGACTTTTGAGTCATGTGACTGACTTACTGTGTTGAAGTTGATGTGTTTTTCACCCCCCGCGAATAGAAGAGAAGTCTTCAGACACCCATTTTGAAGAAGAGAGTAAGTGAGCCAAGCAAGGGGAGCACGTTGCCAGATGTTCTTACCTGTATGCTTAAAGACACTACCTCAGAACACAAGGCTCACCTATTTGACCTCAAATGCAAGATATGTACAGGTGAATTCAAGCAAATCGATGGCTTTAGAAGACTAGTGTAAATAACTATAAAATAGTATTTAACTAAAAACCTATTTTTGTTTGCTTCAAAGGACAAATGGTGGAAGATGAACCTCCAAACAAAAAAAATAAGACATCTGAATCAAGCGACAAACATTTTTCACGAGGGAGAAAGTCTCCCGTAGATGACTCACCTCTACGTGCGCCACCTGACTCACCTGACTTTGATTATTCATCATCCTCTATTTTCGAGCCTTCTTCCCGTCTCGTTATTGACACCAGTGACTTTGCTGTTGTTGAATCTCCCGCTTCGCCCATTATGGACTCTCCAGCATCTCCTACTTTAGAGTCACCTGCTTCCCCTGTCATGGAGTCCCCTCGATCCCCAGTTTCGGACACTTCTAAAACCACCACATCAAAAAGAACATATACGCCTGTTGTGATTCCAGCCGTCTCCACGGTTACCATTACAAGGCGTGACCCCCGTACTGCAGCTAGTAGGAGCTCTGCTTCCTTATGTAGCACCTCTGGTCCCTCAAATACATTAAAGAAACAATCAGCAACTCATCTTACAGAGGATAGCTCTACTTCACGAGCCGTACCCAACTTGCCAGTGCCACCAACAAAACCATTACCGAAACCTATCCTAATGAAGCCGTCCTCTTCAGCGGATCCCCGACTCTACGGCTCAAGGTATTTATAGAAATGTACAGTTTGGTACAATGAACTATTTTTTATTGTGCATTGTAAAATTGTCTGAAATGGCAAAGATGTGAGTATGGATTTGTTTCGGTACATTGTTTTCCAGAAATGTCATCTCAGAATCTCCAGCCACTGGTGAAACTTCACAGTTCCTGGCCAAGCAAGAAGTACTGTGGAAAGGTTTCCTCAACATGTTGACTGTGTCAAAGTTTGCTACGAAGGTCTATTTGGTTTCAGGATCTGCCGAAACTCTAAAATTGGTAACATTTTGAAAAGTTTTTTTTTTCTTTTGCATGAGCGACATCATTCTGTTTGGACTTTAACAAAAAAACTAATGAGCATCATGTGCTTTCCTTTAGGAACTACCCGATACCATTGAAATTGGTGGACGAATCATGCCGCAAACAGTGTGGGACTATGTTGCCAAGCTCAAGACCAACATTACAAAGGCAAGCGCCATAAGCACCACCAACCAATATTATCGGAACATTGAGGCCATTTCTTTTTTTTTTTTTAATTCACACCATTTTCATGCGATCTAAAATTTAGGTCAGTGTGTGGGTGTGACTGATGTGTGTTTTGTAGCACATGGATGTTCCACCAAATTGATTATTACAACTATAAACAATACTAAATATGCTTGGTTTCCAACATGATCCATGTAACCAACATAAAAAGAACAACAACTGACTGTGTGGTAAAACAAGCAATTGTGAAGCTGCGATAAAACTCAAATGTCTTAAGCAAAAAAGGAATTGGCTGGCTCACTGTTCCAATACTTTTAGAATGGTGTATACAGTAAAACCGCCTCCAACGCTTACTTTCCAGAACATCACCACAGTAAGTGAAATCCGCCATCCAGAAATGCATGTTGTGGCATTTATGACACTTAAAAAACCCGAATTCCTTTCAACACACTTTTAAAGCGAAACAAACACATTTAAACATAGGGCATAATTTCAGACTAAAACCACACCTGATTAAAAGTTGCAACAGCTACATTTAGACAAAAAACACATTTGTACATACGCTGGCCACTTTGTATTTTAATATAATATAATAACATGGGATATTTGCAAAGAAACAGGTACCGCAGATGGATTTAAAAAAATATATATTTTCCTTAAACACCAGTAGGGGGTGAGGGGATTTTACTGTTTTACATTAGTCTTTTCCAACACTATTTACATTGTATACTTTGTTGTTTTTGTTTATTAGGAGTTATGCGTGATCCGCTTTCATCCTGCTACTGAAGAAGAAGAGGTGGCATATGTCTCACTCTTTTCGTACTTCAGCAGCAGAGGGCGCTTTGGTGTAGTTTCCAACAACAGCCGTTCCATCAAGGATGTCTACCTTGTACCACTTAGTGCAAAGGAATCCATTCCATCCATACTGCAACCTCTGGAAGGACCAGGTGAGACAATGTTGGAGTCATGACGTAAATTTAGACAGAAATTCATTCATTCATTCCTCTTGTAGTGATTGGTTCCAGTGATTGTTTTCCAATGACAAAGTTTTATTTGAGAAAATCTCCATTTGACTAGATTACTTTTCTTACTCTTGTCTCCCTACCTTCGTCTTAACTTGCAACATACTGTTTGTGGGGTTATTTAATGATTACCGACCTTCAGTAATATCTTGCGAAAAGTGAAAGGTTTTTGAGTGACTCGCCCCAGAGCCTGAAACCAATGAGAGGTAAACGGGAGTTGCTTGCGCAGTCCGAAAGGGGGATTTAGCCTCCGTATAATTTCGTGTTCGGGATGAATAAAGTATATATCTAACCTGCATTTGGCAATCAGTTGGTTTACGCTCAGGGTCACCTGTGACCTTTATGAGCACAGTTGAAAATGGATGGATCTATTTTTTGATTAAAAAAAAAAAAGTTACCTGTTTTTAACAAAAATTGAAAACCGATCTATTGTTGTTTCTTTACAGGACTTGAAAAGAACAGGCCCAATCTTCTTCTTGGTTTGGCAGTTATTCAAAAAGCTAAACGCTGTGGAAGTGTACTTCAGGATCTAGAAGAAAAGAAACCAAAAGTGCTCAATGACCCGATGTGGATCCCCAAACCTCCAGTTCTCTATGGTTCTGACAAATTGGAGGTTTTCCAACCGTATGATCCAGAGACCCCTGCAAGCAAAACCCCTCCTGATTCACCTCCTTGTCCTCTGTCGCCATCAGATTCCTCTTCTAATTCCGAAACTCTACCATCACATCTGACCTCTTTTAAATCAAATCCCACCCTTTCTACCTCAGTTCTTGCTGCATCAACCCAATCCACATCCAGTAGCATCTCTGAGAGGAATATGAAAGCCCCCAGTGTTTCACCACTGCCAACCGTCTTGAGTTCATTGTTTAGAAATAAACAAACTACTGTCATGGTCTCTAACGAGGAACGTTGCACTACTAACGTGAAAACAGTAAGTACTAAGGTGTCCGTGTTTTCTCGTGCGTCTGGCTCGATGATAGATCCAATTGTTCAACAGTATGGACAGAAATCCAAGTCCAAAGATATAGAAGAGGAATTCACGTTTGATCGTCCTTATGACCCAGAGGAGGAGTATGATCCAGCAATAGGATATGGAAGCTTTTCGTCACACAACAAAGGAAACGATCATTTGGAAGACCCTCCATTAGCAAGTGCTGTAGATGATGATATAGCCTATGATCCAGAGGATGAGACTATTTTTCAAGATGTGCAATGTGATGCAAAGAAGTCAATCCAATCTAAAATATCAAACTGTACATCATCATTTCCCATTTCTCCGCTGGTTGAAGGACCATCTTTTGCCAAAATGCCACCCCAAACCTCTTCTCTAACTTCAGTTCCGCAGAACCTTCCCACGGGTACTGTGGTCGTCTCAGCTGCTACACTGACTGAGCAGCAGCGAATGCTTGAGGAACTTAATAAGCAGATTGAAGAGCAAAAACGACAGTTAAAGGAACAGGAGGAGGCACTTCGTCAACAAAGAGAGACTGTAGGTATGTTCATGGCTCAATTTTCTGTTCCTGATTCCATGATGTCTTCTCCCTCAAAGTCTCTGCATCTCAGCCAAGTCTCATCCCTTCAGAGTGGTGTAATTCACTCAGAGCCAAGACCTTCAGAAACAAAAGATTCAAAGCTAGAAGAGGCCAACAGTCTAACAGTTGATTCACCCGACAGGGAGTCACAAACAGACAGGCAAAAATCCACAACTGACGTTCCCGGTTCAAATATCGCTTCAGTTACAGAACAAGCAGAAGTATCTGGCGATAGACAGGAACGTGAAAACTCTTCATCTGCAGGTGAGATTGAGGATTCTGATGTCCCTTATGATCCAGAGGATGACCTTTTCAATGAAATCCAAGAGGATGTATTTCAAAGCGACTCCACAATGAACCAGGATTCCTCTTTACCGAGAACTTATTCAACTCCAATTGCATATCAAAGCAGAAGGCATAGGTCATCGCCAAAGAAGCGAAGTCATCGTGAAAGAGGACGCTGCAGAAGTCCTTCAAGGAGATCCCACCAGCGTTCTGCTTCACATTCCAGGAAACACAGAGAAAGGGACAGACACAGAAAAAGTCAACGAGATAGGTCAAAGCATAGAACTAGAGACCACTCTGAACGCCAGGCACGACACCGTAAATCACACAGTACACGGCGACATCGTTGGAGGTCACCATCCTCTCCTCGAGAAAACGAATTGATACCCCAAGTACCAAAAGACTTTAGTGAACCCCCTGCTATCACTGAGAAGCAACTTGAACACAGTAACATAATAAGTACGCCACTTTCTGTGAAAAATACCAGCGATGAACCTAATTTAAAATCTGATACCGCTGATAAAGACATTTCACAAGCAAATGTGCCCAATTTAAAACTTGAAACTTCACAAGAACCAAAATCCAATGAACCTTTAATCAGCAAAGACAGTGGGCTTGATAATGCAGTTGTCTTACCTTCACAAATGAATAAACAGCTGGGAACAAGTGGAGATAAATTTGAAATTTCAATTCCTCTGAGAGAGAGTGACCCTCCCATTCGGGATTCCCCTGAGAGCCCTGATCCTGAACCACAGTTTATTAAACCAAGTGGAGTAGAAAATAATCCCTCTGCTAAATCTAATGAAATCATAGATTGCCAGACACAACTCGGTAACCTCACACCAGCTGTGGATGTAGAAAATGATTTCCAGCTTTCTGTAAGCCAAGCAACTTTGTTGAACAAACCACCACACTTTGAAGGTACGTCAAATGTGGCCAATCTTATTTTTAGAGCACTTAATATGCAGCGTTCAAATTCAGGAGAGCGAAATATGACAAAGAAAGAGAGTGACGGTAAATACTTGGATCGAAAACATTCAGAAATACTGAGTCAAGGGGGTGGACCTTTAAATCCAAATGTGGAAATAAATACTAGTTTAGCATCCGCAACGAGTCATGTACCAACATGTTCGAAACTGGGTAGTGATCCAGAGCAAGATACCGAAGTTCCTAATCTGAAGATAAATGCGAATATGTCTCAAACAGAACAACCGGCAAGCAAGCCAGCTGTCATGGATATTGCGGGTTCACAAAATCAAGGTAGAAATTCAGATTTGACAATTAAAGGTAGTGACTCCGGTATCAAAAGTAAGAATTTCCCTCAGGTGAATACATTTCAACAACATGGAAGAGATGTTGACTTAAATATAAGACACTCTGATCGAGAAAGTAGTTTGAAGTCAAATGTATCCACACATTCTGACAATAAATTCCCAAGTACAGCATTCACAGTAGTGCCAGATGTAAAGCATAAAAATGAAAAATGCTTGAAAAAGGAAGAAGAGTCATCTATGCATAGACCAGGACCAAATACAAATTGTGGACGTTTTCAGTCCAGTGTATCATATACGGGACAAGACAATGTTGGATCTTCACACCATTTCAAGGAAGCACAGTATGATATTAAGTTTGAAAGGAGTGTGCATATGACAGTATCAGAAACCCTACACGATCGCAGAAAGCATGATGTCATAGAAATGAATTCTTTAGGGCCTGGTCAAGCTGTAGCGGGTATGGGTTGTCAAGGATTTAGTCAGAGAATTGACTCACATGTTCCAGACAGAGGCAATGTTGAAACACTTACAGATAGCAACTATGTAAACATTCATGGACGAAATCAGCATGGCCAATGTCCTGAGAGGACAAAAGATATTAATGATCAAAAAGATCAATGTGTTATTTCTAACATTATAAAAGCAGATTGGGTCACTAGGAAAACTACTAAAGTTCACAGCAGTCAAAATACGGAACTGTTTGAGTGCAAGACATATGTTAATTGGAATTGTCCAGGATCAGATCGAGATTCAGTAAGAATTGGGCAATTTAGACAAGATGAAGGGGTAGTCAATCAGCCTCTTTGGAGAGGTAGAACCATGGAAAGCCATGGGCCTGAAAATAGAGTTCCGAGTGGTGTAGACCCTTGTAAACCACCGGTTGAAATGGAAGGGTCAAATGTAAGGCCTACAAAGCACGATAGCAGAGGACCCGGAGGTTCAGATGTCATTGGTCCAAGGGAGGAGACATTGTATCCTGATATAGAAGTCCCAGTACGTGACAGAAGAGAACTGGGTGGTCCAGATTTCACCAGGGCTAATGTCCGAGGACCCAATATGCATAGCAGGAATGGGCCCGAGACTGACATGAGAAATCCTTTGCATGATAGGAGAAGACCAGGGTTTCGTGATTTCAGAACACAGGAACGGAACTTGGGAAATCCAGCTATAGTTGATGGTGTTCTTGGCATGAAAACTGTAGGACCTGAGAGTGATGGAAACAGATCTCAATGTCGTGATTTTAGGGGAATGGGACCTAGAAGAGGAGAAGGAGCATTATCGAGTTTTACTGGACCATGTCTCGAGATAATAGGGGGGAGAAATCAGAGAGAGCATGGGTTTAAAAGCTCAATAGAGGATCAGGGGCCTTCTGCAGTGTGGGGAGACCAACATGCAGATGAGTTAGGCCTTAATAGGCTTAGACCTAACAGTCCATCTTGGGACCCTCAGTCAGAAAGTAGGAATTCAAATATGCAGGTAGCCTTGGTTGACAGGAGAGGGCCAGATATTAGGGGACCAGGCCCTGAAAGAAATCACCCAGGGCCTGATAACAGAAGCCATCATCCATTTATGGAACATAGAATGGTAGAAGTTAGAATTCCAAACAGACCAGAGGATCAATATTTGGGTGCAAACACTGAGTGCTCTGGGCCTGATAGGAGACATCCAGATAGGCAGGAAATGAGGTACAGCGGTGTTTTTCCTCACAGAAGAGATACAGATCATTCTTTTGGAGGAGATGGCCCAGATAAAATACTTCCACGAATGGTGATCCCAGAGTGCAACAGGAGAGGTCCACATTTCAGAGATGACTTAGAGCTTGAGAGGAAAGGTCCGGCCAGTCAAGATTTTAGAGGGCCAATATGTGAAATGAGAATTCCAAACATTGAGGGCTTTGGACCTGACGGAAGACAACCAGAAGACCTTGACTTCCGAAATACAAATTTTGAGAGAGATCCAGGAAGTCCAGGTCCTAATTGGAGAGGAAATGGGCCATCATTCATGGAAACAGGAAACAGACAAAGCTACAGATCAGGTCAAGATAGAGAAGATCAAAGACATAGAAGGGAATGTGACTACTTAGAAACTAGTCATCAAGACCAGTGGCAAGCAACAGATTGCAGGTTCCCAGGACCAGATCGTAGAGGCACAGATGCAGAGAAACACTGGTCAGATGGACATGAAATGCAATTTGAAAATGATTGGAACCGTCAAGATAACAGGTATCCTCGGCCGATTCCAGGGGATATTGACGTACAAGTTTTTGAACATAATACAGACGGGCCTTGTAATGAACAGAGGGGCCCTGTGGTAAGGGAGTGGGGGCACGTACCAGATCAAACACCTTTGCTTTCTGGGCCGAGGAGAGTTCCTGAGCATGATTGGAGTGGTCCTCGCTATAGAGATCCAAGGTCTTTCCAAGATGATGCTGATATGGTGTGTTCTAGGCCTGACAGAGTTGGACCTGGAAATGACCTTGGAGAGACTGGTAGAGGAGGTTTTGAGCCAAGATGGAGATCAGAAAACATAAGCAGACAACAAGACCATGAAAGGAGAATTTTAGCCTGCGGAGTACCTGGGTCAGATAGTATAGGTCTTGAAGAGGCTGAAAGGCAATCACGAAGAACAAGAAGTCAAAGCATTGAACGGCCAAGGTCTTTACACAGGGTTCGTGATAAAACTAATTCTTTCCAAAGCAGAAGGGAAAATGAGATGCAGGACAACCATGAACGAAGAGGAATAGGAGATGATATTTGTTACGAGGAAAATCCACATGTTGAAAGGCCAATGAGTGATGGTAGAAATTTTCACCCTCGGGCAACAGAAAGGGAAAGGGGAGGTTTAGACTTTAAAGGCCCTGCATCAGGTGGCCAAGGATCTGAACCTGTTTTTAGGAGGGAAGACTCTGACAGGAGAAGGTTTATTCGTAACAAAATGGATATGAGGAGAGGACCTGACAACCCCAGACTGGGACATGGGCCTGATGGGCGGGATACAGACACTGAAGTACCCGGGTGGAATCGAAGAGATCAGGACAAGATGGGTCCAATTTTGGACTTAAGGGAACCTGATCCTGACACTAAGGATAACATGAAATTTTCTGAGATTAGACACCCAAGACAGTATAATAGACGAGGACTAGGCGGCCGAGGTAGGAACCCAAGACCGAAGTATCAAGCAGTCCGTGGTCCTCAGAGGGTAAATCAATCGAGTTTTGAAAATCCAGAAAGTCAGCAAGAAGTACAAACTCCAAAATCTAGGGCTGCATTGCTGCCAACTCCAACTGAAGGCCGCATATGCTTCCCAAATCCTAAAATTAGCATTCCTAACACGTTTAGCATAAAACCAAAACACCACGTTAACAGGCAGTGGAGTAGAGAAAGATCTTTTTCTCGAGAAAGACAGAGACACGAGGGGGAAAAAGGTCCAGTTGATAATGAGGGGAGATAAGCCTAACAAAAGTGACAAATCGAAAGCCTGCGATTCATGTCCCAAAACTCAAGAACAATCATATTATTGGTTAATGTTAGTACATATAAAAAATATTCAATGCTGTCAATCATAATATATTAGTGGGATTACTTAATAAACATTTAACAAGACCTAAAGGCAAAATTATTATAATGACCACAAAGTGAAATTTCACCAGGTATTTCTGTCAACAATGGTTGTCTTGCTTGTGTCAGTCCAGAAGTAATATGCACTAAACGCCCATATATGATTTTGATTGGTACTAAATAGGTCCAATCCTAACCACTTGTGAAGTCAGGTCCTGGAGCATTTTCATGAAGATTAACAAATGTTTGTACATAAATGTATATGTTTAGTTTATAGTTTAAAGTGTATATGTTGTTTCAGTTTATGACCCTTTTACAACAACAAAAACAATAAAAAAGGCCTTCAATTTGGTGTGCGATTTTCTTTCTTGTTTTGTGCCCTTGGTTTGAATCTCAGATCCTCTTGTGTTGGATTTGTATGCCCTTGCATGTTCTTGCTCCTACATTCCCAAAATATGTGTTAGATTAATTGAGACTCCAATTATCCACAGGTATTTGTCTGTGTCCTGCAATTGACTGTCTCTGCTCATCTCAAATTAGCTGGGATAGGCTGCAGGTCACCCGAGACTCTATCCATCCATCCATTATCTGTGCCAATTCTCCTCACAAGGGTCGCAAGGGTTGCTGGAACTTATCCCAGCTGTCTTCGGGCAGTAGTCTGGGTACACCCTGAACTGGTTGCCAGCCAATTGCAGGACACACAATGACAATAACTTTCCGCGCTCGCACTCATACCGAACGTGGGAGGAAACTGGAGTATCTGGAGAAAACCCACGCAGGCACCGGGAAAACATGCACTGTAAGGCCCTCGTGGTGCCGCCTCCAAGACTCTAATGAGGGAAAAGTGCTGGCATAAATTGACGATTTTTATCCTATAACATTTTCTTAGACTTTGAACATTTCAACCTAATAAATACAAAAAAAGAGTAGATCTTTGTCATTCACAAACATGCTACGTCATTCCCCAAACCCCAATCCCAACGAAGTTGGGACACTAAATCAAATGTAAATAAAAACAGAATACAATGATAAGTAATTCATGTTCCATTGAATACATTGGAAAACAATTTAATGATTAAATTGATGAACATTACTTTTTTTGTTTTTGTTTTGATTTTCCAAATACTGACATTTTGAATTTAATGCCTGCAAAAAAAAAAAAAGAAAGGTCGAAAGGGCCAATAAAAGGCTGGGAAAGTTGAGGAATGATCAGAAAACACCTGCTGGTGAACAGGATAATCGGAAACCGGTGAGTATTATGATCGCGTTTGTGAACACCTGTGAGCCTGCCGGGTCTGCATAAAAACCCGATTTTCACGTGTGTTCCGGTTACTTCAGAAAACCATTATCAGTTAACACAGTTTGTCGCTACTGTCACTTATGCTTAAATGTAAAGTCTACCATGCAAAGCGGAAGCCAGAAATAAAGTGCACTTAATATAAATCAATCTCAGCAAGAGGCTTCGATTGATTTTTTTATTTTTAGACTTGCATTATATTACGCCCTGATTTGTATACGCCAAGAATATTGACTGGTTTAAAAGTTAGTATTATGTCTCTATACAAACCCGCTAAAATGCTGAATCTTACACATTTCAAACCTTTTTATACAGTTCGACTTTATATGTATTTATTTTGTACCATGTACACGTTTCCAAATATTCAGGACACTTGCATATTCGTACTAATACAATCGACCGTAATGTGCTAATACGTTCGTCATAAAATGTGAGAATTTCCTCTTAAAAGTAAGGTCACAGTTTTTTAATAATTAGTTAGCGCATTGTTACAGATGCGACAATTAAAAAAAACTGAACGGCAATTTTTGTGTGGTCAAAATTGAAACCGCTCGAATCACCGTGGCCAACTCTACTTGCCCCCCCCCCTTCCTAACCACGACAAATTACGTCTGAGAATCTTACAACTTTTAAAGTGTAGTCGAGGTGGATACTTGAGAAACAAGTACGTATATCTATTTATATATTATGATGTGGACGTGGTGTCGAAATTAATATCGAATGTTGATGCAAGGTTGTGTTACAAGCTAGCGTTCTAAGGAAATCTATTTGCATCCACGTCATTTTAATCCTTAATACTGAGCGATTCCGTTTTGAAAAGAATGTTTGGCAATTAACTCAAGACATATGGCTAACTGTGGACATTTAAATTTAAATCTTGTTAAATGACCTTGCTGAAGTTTCATCCAATTGACTTTTATTTTCTGATCTCCAGCGTACATATTTGAATTCCCTCCATGTTGTGATTTGGACTCAGATGGAGCAGGTTGAATTGCTACACCATGATTTGGTAATGGGGACCAATTAGGCCAGTGCCAGAACTTTCTCCAAAGCTACACTGCGGTGCACAGCAATGCTATTGGCACCGTTTGCTTATACAAAGGGGTCGTGAGTATGATCAGATGGTGGTGCCACTGCCAGCAGCGAAGATACCAACTAGCCATGTAATCTTAGACTTCGGTCAGCCCAAATTGCAGATCGAAAACATAAACAACACCAAATTGTCGGCAAACTGTGATTAAAAAAAATCCATCATCGGCTCGGGAAAAAAGCTTTGCACAAGTCCCGGATATCTTTGTGCAAATGTGCTGTTTTCATACTGCTTATTTTGTTTCAGCTGGGTGAGAATGGAACAGCAATCTTTTGACGAGTGGAATGCTGGTGGAGGGGCTTTTATGCAAGACTGGGTGGACTCCAATGTGACAAATCCTGTTCAAATCAGAGGTGATCAACCAAACAGCCAATTATTACATTTCTACCAGGGCTGGGTGATTATTTTATTTTGTCACTTAATTCAGATTCTGTAGACGTGATGATAAAAAAATTGGATAAGCACAGAGCGTTTTGCCAAATTTTTCAAACGCCTCTTGCAACTGATTCCTGAAAAAGTGACTTGAATTCTCACTAAGACACAGACAACTGAGCTCAGTATTTTTCCGCAACTTTGACTCCTCTTGTATTTTACAGAGAGTACGAAATGTGCTGGCTACCGGACGGACGGCTGCAATTCTCAAGCATCTCCAGTGCAACAGAGCAGCACCAAGAGTCCTTTGCTCAAAAAGGAGAGGCACAACCACAGGGAGAGGGAGCGCAGGTTAGTGATTCGCTCAAGTCGACTGGTCCAAACATGGTTTTCTGATTAATAGCGGGTTGGGTCAGTAAGACTCACCTGTTTCCAGGTTTGGTCACGTGACGTTCGCACTGCGAGCTCGAGACCTCTGGTGTTATTTTCAGTAGACGGCGGTACAGGAAATAAATTGTTGATGAAATTTGATGGATTAATCTGTTAATTTCTTATTCTACCAGCATGGTATTAATCAGAACACCAGAACGTCAGTCAACGTCCATTATTTTCCAGAGGCGCACCTGGAAGTCTGTCATTATTTCCAGTCCATCGCGATTATTTTTTTAAGCACTTTCTTCACGCTAAATTACATTTCGTCACCACTTTTTTAGGACCATCAGTATATATATTTTTTTACAACGGTTACAGCACATAATGCTATTGATTTCGAAACAGTTTTTACCACTTTACAAAAACCAGAACATACTATTCTTGCCCCTCGTACCCAAAATGACCCTCATCAAGTTGGTGGCGGTCCGGGGGGAACTTTTGCATTCCCATTTAAATCTCATATGGTTAGTAATTCATCTGTTTATGACGAAGTTAATTGACATATTAAACGACTTAAAAGAATTTGGTGCGCCAGTTTGAAATTCTTTTGGATTTTCTCTCATGAACACATTTTAGCAAATGGGCTCAAATATATACTGTACAGACCAAAATAATCTGGTTGAATATTTGGCCACTCTACGTGGCAAAATCACGAGAGCTTCTTGAAATTGGGATTCCAATTTGGGGTTCTGGAAATTCATTGTCTTTGCGATCTCTGTCCTGTTGGAACAAACAGTTGTGTCCAAGTTTCATTCATGTGTGGGGAATTTTCGAGGTAGGCATGTTGGGTTGCACAATTTACCTGTCGTGCAATAGCTCGCCACCAAAGACGATACAACAGGACGTCTTTTTAATAAAGCTTCGGTCCGATTTGAGATTTCTTCCCCTACATTTTTGTAAACCTCTACCCATATCTATTTTCTAGACCCCAAGCCCATTTATATGCATACACTGTTTTTGTCCTTTTAATTTAAGCAAAATAAATGATCTGTGGTTTCTCGCAGGAAGACGCTCCGTTCATTGCATAATGAATTGAACCATTTGGTGCCATTCTGTAATCCAGACACTGACACCATCTCCACACTGAAGCACACCTGCGCCTTTCTCAAATACATCCGGGCAATGTATGGAGACCAGATGGAAAATGTGAGTGATTCCCTCCAGCAAATATAAATAGAAAAGGTGTCACGAGACTTCTGAGAGGAAGTTCTTAGAGGTGCGGTGTCAAGGAGTAGCAGGTTAGAGTTCACCTCAGCGGTTCCCAGAGGCCGCCATGTTCCAACTTGATTTCTGTCCATAGTATGCCACAAATATGCTCTCACAACAAAGCCCTGACTACTGCAAACTAGTTCAAATTTGTATTTTTTTTCTAACTGCTGTTGTATGACACTCTACAGGATTTTTATAGGTTTACTAGTCTGAAATCCAGCTGCTCTGAAAGCCAGTACCAGAACATGGTTCCACTTGGAATACATCAGTGACCTTCAAATACTTCATCTTGTGTTATTTCAGTTCCATCATGATCAAGTTGGACATTTGTTCTCTGGAGTTTGACATTGTTACAAGTCTGCAAATTCACCGTGTTGTTACGTTGCCTCGTTTTGTGAATTTTGACTATCGATACATTGGCTTTGAAAATGTCCCCACTTGTTAATTAAGTCAATAATTAATCGTAAATGCACATCTTCCACTCCATATGTAGAGAACAGTAAAGGTTTTACTGAAAAGTGGCTTTATTTGTTCTTTCTCAAAACATGTCGCTGTATCATCTATCAAGTTGTACATACAACAGTCACCCACAAATAATAAATAGTCTTTAATTGTTTATGTAATAGTTACAGCACCGCTAGTACATAGTGGATGTGGTCATTGCAGAATCCAACCTCAAAAAAAGGGGAAAACAACTGCACCTAAGATTACTGAATTTATTTTATATTGTCTGATTTCTTCATCCACAAATTTTATTTGGCATTTGATTCGAAAAGATTCAACTTCAAATGTTATGAAACAAAATGAATACAAAAAAAAAAAACAAACAGCTTGACGCGAGGGGAAAAAAGTCATGTTTTTGGGATTAGAATACAATTGCTTGTTGTTGCAAGTACATCGCTGCTTTCCCGAAGCTCCCATTTGCATATTGAACACATAAAATATGCGTGCTGAGGTAACACCTGGGCTCGACTTTAATGGATCATAATGTACTCTCAACTGTTGTTGTCAGAGTTGACCTTCGAAATGAGGGGAAAGGACATGTACAAGGTTTTTATACACAAAGCACTCATCTTCTTTTTTTCACCTGTTCAAAATGTGAAAGTCTTTTATGATAATATTTAGAGGCGATGCTGATGTTCTTGAGCACTTTGTCCATGCATCCACTTTATTTATGGATAACAGCGGGATTTTCTTTTTTTTTTTTTTGCGGGAGATGGGGGGGGCTCTCAGTTGCTGTTATTGTTGCCGGATGTTCAACCGTTCCTCTGGAATTGTCACACCTGTTGATGTTTTCCTTCCAACTTGTGATATGCACATTCAAATAAAGAGGAGATTTTTTTTTTTTTTGTGACCACCCTCGTCTTTAATTCCATCCTTTCCTCCCTTTTTCCACACCTTTTGTGTTGTTGGTTCGGGTGGCAACAGGTGGCAACAGGAAGCGATGTTTAATAGTTTTTCGGGTTAGATGTTTTCCCAGCAACTGATGCTCCCTGACAGGCTGATGTGTCACAGATTCCAGGCGGTCCTTGGTGCCCAGTCCTACCTCCCCTGCCGTGCTCACCAGGCTCACCTGGATCTCCAGGAGAGCCATCACGGCCATTTTTAACAATCCCTGGGACTCCGGGAAGACCTGTGAAGAGCATACAGTTAGTGTGACAAAGTCTTGTAACAAAAGTGTCTGTGCTCGGATTAAAGTTGCGTCGATATTCCCCCTTTAAGAAGTATCATTTGAAAACACTGGACAGTTTTTCTTTCCACTGTTATCATGACTCGAGATAAGATAACATCTGTTGAATATTGCTGCTATATAAATGTAATTAAACAATAACACGGACTTCAAAGTTAATGAGGCAAAATGTACCTTGGTTTCCTTGGTCTCCAACGGGGCCTTCGATTGTTTTGCCGATGGGTCCTTTATCACCCTGCTGACCAACGTCACCTGTTGTCAAAAAAAAGACAATGAATAATTGTGTGTTAGGTCACATGCAAACGAACATTGTGCTTCCACCAGTAGATAAGTTCACACTACGGTGTTACCTTAATTTACGAGTTTAATTTCTTCTGCAACCAAGCTTGTAACTCAATTTACTGGTACGGCATAGTAATCGTTTTTACCCAATAATATGCCATGAACCCAACTTTCAAATATTTTTGATTTTGGTATAATGCCAGTTATTCAAATTCAAATCATTGGGCGAAAAGTAAAAGCGTTGAACATCAACTTCTTGATTTGATAGAGAGCCACAAAAAGTAACCTAGATTGTCTCACAACTCGTTAAGTACATTTAGAGGATGAGATTATGATCATCATGTACCTTCTGTGCGAAAAACATCTTGTTATGGAATATTTACAAACTGTGGCTTTCTTAGTAAATAAAGTGGCAGGAATTGCTGAACATGCATGACATTTTCACAAATTCACACTCATTCTATTAAAGATAATAGATAATATTCTTGTTGAGCTGGAGTTAACAACTGGATCCTTTGGGGTCAGATACCGAGATATTCGGTGATGTAAACCTTGTGGTTCAATAGTTGTGCTCTGCAGTAAACACATCACACAATCTGTGCGCAAAAAAATAATCCCTGAGATAAATAGGCCACGTAACGCAGGTTTTTAAAGTCTCGAGGCAGAGATTTGGCTTTCAATTTTTTTTTTTGGTCATCTTATTTTTCAAGTTACTCAAGCAATTGTCTCAGGTCTCTATTGATTCATGAATCAAATTTGAAGCTCAGCAAAAAAAATAAATAATAAAAATCCAAATTTATCAAATGTGTGGGCACCTGTCGTACGCACACCAGGAAGTAATGTGCTGATAAATCCCACCAGTCTCGCCTCATTTGCCTTGAGAAACGCCCCCTATAGACCATTTATAGTAGCTGCAATCACTTTAGGACGTCCAAAAGTATGGCAAAGAGAATCTCTGAGACTGATCATGAGAAGTGGAAACAAATACAAATTCTGTGGAACAATTAATGCAAATGTTAACAGTAAAAGAAAACAAAAAAAAATAGCTTGACATGAATTTTCCGTATCAGAAGCTAACTCATACAAGGTACCATTATCCAGTTTCAATTTGAAACCGCCATACCTCTGGTACCAGGATCTCCAAGTTCTCCTGGCAGACCTCTGTATCCCGGAGGTCCACGGGCACCCGGATGACCGATGGAACCGGCCGGTCCCGACTGTCCCGGAGGTCCAGCGGGTCCGGGTCGGCCTACCATCCCCGGTGCCAGAGGTCTGCGAAGATTGGCGGCCAGTTGTGCAATTTGATCTGCGGGGTGTGGCAGGCCATCAGACAGTCAATTCCCATCTTACATTTCTCTCAACACTGGAATGATTTTGAACGTGGATCTTCACCATCGATCATTGAGCCACACAACTCTCTGATGTGCTGTTCACTTGCCAGTTTACCCTAAAACACAAGAGCAAGGTTTGATTATGGACGGTGATGTAATTCAAACAGTTTGTTTGCTAATCTTGAAAATGAAACACTTACCGGTATACCTGTCTTTCCAGCAATCCCGGGAAGACCCTGTTCTCCCTGGAAGCCCATTAATCCTGGTTTTCCCGGGGCCCCCCTCGCCCCAAGTTCTCCTTGCGGCCCCGCGACACCTTTAGGTCCCAGTTGTCCACGTTTCCCTCCCTGTTTACAAAAAATGAAAACTTCTAAACGACTGTCGGCAGGAGTTAAAAATATCTGCAAATTTGCTAAAGTGGAAAAAAAATCAAAGAATCTTGGAGCATGAACCTCATCAATGCCGTGCTTGTAATTACACAAATTGTGCTGCACCTTCATGTTACTCATCTCTTTCTTGTTCTATTTAAGCAGTCATTGATGCTGAAGAAACAATACCTGGCTCTAATTAATCCCATTAAAACTGGAATGTGAAATGTGCAGAAAGTGCAGTGACTGCGTAAATGACAATAAGGCAACGGGAAGACCAAGGAACACAACGGATGTAACGTCGTCAGTTCTATTGAGGTGTGAAAGTTGGCTGGACACACTGTCGGCAAAATGCAGAAAAACAAACACCGTAAATGTATCCCACCTCTCCTTTTTGTCCAACTGGTCCAAAGTGACCCTGAAAATAAAAGAAAGAGGAAATTAGCGGTTAATCCAAAAGTGAAACATTCTACAAAGAATACTTACAGGTTCTCCATTCTCTCCCGGTAAACCGTCACTTCCTGCTACACCCTAAATACAACAAAACATCACACAGTAACTCTCAAAAATTCATCTCAATAACACAATAAATCAGGCAGACTAAAACAAGAGTTGAGATTTGTTAAGCATGACCAGTCTCAACTTTGACTAAAATATGTACCATGTCTCCTTTGGATCCCGAAGCTCCAACCGGCCCCTGTGAGGTTGGGTGAGGGTGGGGGGGGGGGATGGGGGCAGAACATAAATGAGAGCAATGTTGAGACGTTTGTGCAAGAGGGTAAGAGATGTAGTGGGCGGGAGCGGGGTGGGTGGTTATATCAGAGGCAGTGAGGTGGGCAAGTTGTGGGGAGAGGGAAGCGATATAAAGACCATCTTTGTTCTGTCCGTCTAGGAGGACGACTGAGTGTCAGAACTCTATTTGAGCAACACTTGTACTTCATTCCACTTCCACTAAGGTGGGATGGCCTCAGTACGGACATCTCGGCTAATTTGTAAAGATAATTAATGACATATAATGTTTGATGACGGCCGAGGGTACGCGAAGGACTCACTCTTTCACCAAACTCTCCTCGGATTCCTGTTGGACCCGGAAGACCCGGATCCCCCAAAGTTCCTGTGGTGCCCTGTGGGATATGAAAGTCTGTAAAATGACTGATAATGTTAATTTAAAAAAAAAAAAAAATGAGTGATGGCGTTTGCACTGACCTGGAAACCTTTCACTCCCTGAGGTCCTTGGGAGCCTGCACGTCCAATGCCTCCCTGCAGGGAAAACCACACTGCTTACTAACAACGTTCAAAAAGAGAAAACATGCAATATCACGTGAGATGTTCTTCGTATGTCATTTCCTATGATTGTGTTTTTTTTCTCATGGCCTCAGGTCTGATGCAAGCACAAAGACTTCTTTGTCGACAGTTCTACCGGTGCGAATACCTCCTACAGTCCCGGGCCGTCTATTTATACTGACTCCACAGTCGCATACTGCTCAATCGGTAGCAATGCAGCACTCTTAATTTTTTATATAAAGCCTGGACCTTCGTTCACAAGTTCTAAAGAAAATCCTCTGAAGTGCTTATCAGGGGCATGCAGGAGCCTATCCCAGCTGTCTTTGGGCGAGAGGTGGTGGTCCACCTTGAACTGATCACCAGCCAATCACAGGGCATAAATAGACAAATCATTTACACATACGGACAATTTGGAGTCTAATACAGATTTTTAAAGGTTCCCAAAACTTGTCGATATTGAATGTTGTGCCTTTGGACGTATCGGCGCAAACTTACAGCCACCCCTCTGGGTCCTGCTATGCCTCTCTCTCCTGGTATGCCAATGTCACCCTGTGGGAAAACACAAAAGTGTTGAGAAACCAGATGCCGCATTGATCAAACTTGAATTTAGAAACACGTCAGAGAGACTCAGGCACTGCCCAGACGCCACCAGATACATACAGGAATACCTGGCTCTCCAGAGGGTCCCGCCTCTCCCGTTTTTCCTGGATCACCCTGGTGATAAAAAAGAAAAAAAATGTTTCTTCATAATGCTTAAAGCGTGTCGGCTTGCGTTTGGTTTTAAAGCTTACAACTTCTCCTTTGGATCCTTTGCTACCAGCCTTTCCTTGTAGACCCTTTGGACGAAAATATAGTCATGGTGAACTTGTTTTAATATCCATTATAAGACGGAAGACACACACACACACACACGCGTATATAATTGTAACTTACAGGAAGCCCATTTGGTCCTTTTTCTCCAACTACGCCGTGTTGCCCAGCATCGCCCTAGCCAAACACACAAACTGTGACTGTAAGATCAGTCTTCATCAAGCTGTGGCTCGCTGATATCTTTAAACACAGAGTACACAAAGCCAAAACTGTCATTTGTACCTTTTGGCCATCCATTCCCGGTGTGCCATCTTTGCCATCTCTGCCAGGTATTCCCTTGCGAGGAAATCAGAAACAGCATTTCATTTCTCTGCTGTCTTTTATAGTAAGAATGTATTTCCATCACTTACGGGCTCCCCTTTGGGTCCAGAGCCGCCAACAGCTCCTTTCGGCCCAATTTTACCCTGTTCAAAGCATATGCGTGTTTACTATCTGATATTTGCAGAGAAAAGTCCAAATCTTTGACTTACAATTTCTCCTTTAGGTCCTCTGAAACCTTGCGGTCCCCTTTCTCCGGTATCACCCTGGAAGAATCAGATGAAACCCAAACAGCTATTTATTGATGGGACCGGTGTTTAATTTCAGCCGTAGATTAGAACCCAAACATCGCGAGTTTTTCCAAGTGTCACAGAGATAAAGAGAGACTCACTGTCTTTCCGATGATGCCGGCGATGCCAGGTTTGCCTCTGAACCCCGGCAGACCCTACGGACGTACAAGAGAATAAGCGCAAAGAGAACATACACCCGTTTCCCACTGAAGCTGAATCAGTGCCATTTCTTACTCTGTCTCCCACAGATCCCATCGGACCCGGCAAACCTCTTAGACCGCGTGGGCCCTGAAAAATAACCAATTAGCATTTTGAGACAGTCGTCATCAAGAGTCTTGCAATACTGGAAGGACCTTACCTGTAGCCCAACTGTCCCTGGAAAACCCGCAGGACCAGGAGGACCAGCGTCACCCTAACGACAAACCGAACAGAGTAAACCAACAAACCAGCACCGGTGCTCGGACAGTTGTTCCGTATGTCGCACACTCACCTTCTGTCCGTTTTTCCCAACTTCTCCCTTGTCTCCTTTATGGCCTGTGTGACCCTATAAAGAGGAGTCGCAATATTCAACGGAAGGATGACGATGACTGGTGTTGTAATTCGACTCATCGGAAATAGTCACCTTAAATCCTGGCATCCCGGGAGGACCAGGCGGACCAGAGGGGCAGATGGCAGGACACTGGAAAGAAAAAAAAAAAAACACTGAGCATCCCGCTATTTGTGCCTCATTCAAGCCCATCATTGAATGCTTACCAGAAGGTCACCAGTGAGATCGTGAAGAGTACCAGGAAGACCCTAAAAGAAAAAAGCATGAGTTATTGTTTCATGCATGCGCTTGACCTTCAAAAACTAAATGATTAAAAGTCGCTCGGTGAAGGACTATAATAGCAGCACAATTTTCTCACATATGATGAAGGCTGCACTTACAGGTGGCCCATCAGGACCAGCAGGTCCCGGAAGTCCTGGAAGACCCTCAGCACCCTGGTAAGATAAAGGGTTTAAAAAAAAAAAAATTATTTATTTTTTAAACACATCACAATTCTGATCCTCAAAATAACTTCTTTGGAATAAGCTCATGAAGCAAGTGGCGCTTGCGGCGGATCAGCCTGACAAGATTATTAAGTTAAAAATATCATAATGATATGCAAAGGGCGTCTTTTAGATTCAGTGGACGACGGCTCCACCTCGACGATGGCAGGAGGTCGGATTGACACTCACCACAGCACCCTGAGGTCCGACTCCACCTGGCAACCCGTTGGTCCCGGGTAAACCCTAAAAAACAAAGATATTAAACATCTCACCAAACAAAAGAGGACATTCAGTGGGTATATTCTTCAAAACAAATAAACTTTCTCAACATGACATGAGTATCAAAAATGTATACTCACTGGAGCTCCTGCTCTCCCTCTGCCCTACGGAAAATACAATAAGTATTACCGGCACAAATTCGGCTTGAAATTGTGTCAACCAGGGCATGCTGACTGAGGTCCTGGGTTATGTTTTGTTGGGGTACTTACAGCAGGTCCTGGTGGCCCAGGAGGTCCGGAGTCGCCCTACGAAGAGACATGCAAAGTGTGATCATCTCAATCAGTGGCTTGAAATCGTGCAATGCTGACGTTTGCGACCAAATATTAAGTGGCTCATGCTGGAGTCGTAAGAGAATTTGAAAATATGACTTTGCTGTGATAAAAACAATATTTCAATGCAATTGATTTTTGAAAATTGACGATAGAACAGGCAAATGTCATTCTCGGAAAAGAATACGAGTAATACGGCACCGGGCATTTATGATCATTGACCGAAATGTTGACCAACCCCCACCACCTCCTCTTATTTTTTATTTAACCCCCGAACAGCTGTATTTGTCAAGGCAAGAAATGCAAATAATCACAGCGATGTTACACTCTGCATTCTTCACAAAAGCATGGGATGCGACTTCAGTGGCTCTCTTTGTTTTGTTTTGTGACGAGTCAGAGCGGAATATTTGTGCACAGTAATCAGCATGCTGTAGAGCAGGCGTGGGCAAACTACGGCCCGGGGGCCACATGGGGCCCGTTAAACGTTTTAATCCGGCCCGCCAAACTTGTAAAAAAATTAAATGAATAAACCTTGTTAATGTTTAGTTTATGTCGAAATGCTTTTTTTTCATTTTCATTTAAAATTAATTGTATTTTGGTGAGGTTACCAAAACACTCCATCCATCTGCCCCTGGTCCGGCACCTCTGTCAAATTTTAGAACCCATTGTGGCCCACCAATCAAAAAGTTTGCCCACCACGGCTCTAGAGTTTTGCGAAGCACAATGTGCATTAGAGGTGAAATTCCGGGTCGGATTAGAGAAATAAAGCCGATTCTGACCCCTCGTTAAAAGCGTTCAGACCACGAGACTGAGCCCGCTTGACAAATCTAGCTCGACAGAGGCCATGCGGTCATCATACCTCCATCCTCATACAACCTTCAGATAGATTCCGTAACTGAGCTCAATTCATCTTAACAACACACAAGGCAGACTTACCGCCTCTCCTGCAGGTCCGTCCCTCCCGGGGGGACCATCAGGTCCTGTCAGACCCTGAAGAAAAAACAACATTCTTAAAAAGTGATTCTGACTCAGGCGAAGGAAAAAAAATCATTCCTCGAGGCGGTGTGCTGATTTTAGGCACTTACGTCCACCCCCGGAAGTCCTGGCAAGCCTGGTTTTCCCATGACTCCCAGTATTCCTGCTTTTCCCTTGGGGCCCTGCAAAAAATTGAGAGAACACCATCAAACAAAAATCTAAATATACATTTAAGGCTGACTTTCTCCAAATGGGGATGATCGGTGTTTTTAGTTCATTTTTATCTTTGGAGTGCATTTGATAGGTGGGTGAATAAATTGGTCGGTTACGGGGTTCTATATTAACAGCGGCACGGGTCCACGACGTGATTGTGCCCGGCCACACAATATTCACTGGCACATCAGATTATTTATCCTCACAAAAGGGATGGCATGGATATAAAGCCCACAAAATGTCAAATGTTGAATATTTAAAGAAAAAGAACATAACATGCAAAAAAAAATAAAAAGCAAGTTCACAAAAGTAATATTTTCTTTAAGTTTGACATAAAACAGTACAAAGGCACAATTATCATTGTAATTTATATTACATTATTTATTAATATGATACTTTGTAAAAATAAATGGTTTAAGGTTTAATGTCAGACACTGGGTTGGTTGATCTACTAATTAAGAAATAAATTCTAAATAATCATAATAATAAAATAACAGTGTGAGAAAACACACGTTGTTAATACAATGTGGGGTTTTTTTGTCCATGTGTTTTATTCTCTGGGTATTTTGGGAGTCCACCTTGGACTGGTTTTCACTCGGCTACAGAGTACACAGTAACAACCATTCACACACACGATCACACAGAAGACCATGGCATGTTTTTTGGAATGTGGGAGGAAGCCCTCACAAGCAAGTGAGGAACATGCAACTTGAGCGCAGGAGGGACTCAACCAAAATAAAAACCGCTTGATTGAAAGGTACGACATTCAACTGTGCATTATGTTTGAAACATTATTGAAATACTCACAGCTTTGCCCGCCATTCCAGGAGGTCCGGGCTTGCCCTGTAAAAAGAAGACATACTGTAGTGCATAGTAAGCCGAAATAAATGTACGCGTTTAATCTTTTTTTTTTCTTGGCTCTGTTGTGTTACGTTTCTGCAGGCTTTGAGGGAAGAACAAACAAAGCTAAAAATGGTCACATGGTCAAACCCCTCGCTTGGTTTTGATGGAGGGGACTGAAGGGAGGTGTGAGGTGAAACTCTGGATGGGCGCACACAGCTGGGGAATGTATGAATAGACCCTCTGTGTGCCTTCACCTCACTGCTGCAAACCAAAATTTCGACAAATATAATACTCTCACGTTGCCTTAAAAGGGCACATTCACGAAGTTTGCGCCAAAAATCAACGTTTTGTTTGCGTACAGTACTGTCCGCAATTTAAGGGAATTGAGGACTTTACAAATGTGGCAACCGCAAATGACAACTTCACTTCTTACAAACCAGTAGAGAAGTTGTCCATCAAGTAAGTAGGTGCACACCGCCATTATTGGTGTCAAAGAATTGTGGGTGGGGCAGTGGGAGGGGCCACAGTGACAAAAAACGTTTAAGAGACCAGGGAAACACATCTTAACGCAGCAAAAGTGTAAAATGGCCATATAACATGACAATTCAACTACAGGATTTAGGAAGTCTAAAGCTTACCTGAGGTATATATTTTAATACTCACATCATAGAGAATATGTTCTATATATTTGGTGGGCCTGTCTGTCTAAAAGTGACAAAAAATGTCTGCTTACTGGAGCGGTGGCCATATATATATATATATATATATATATATATATATATATCATTGGGGCCGATACTCTGCCGCTGATGTGCAACAAGTATTACGACAAAGGTCAACTCACATCAATGCCGTCCCGTCCAGGGGGCCCTGGCGGCCCTGCTGCCCCAGCGGCTCCTCGCGGGCCAGGCCTCTGCAATACAAAGTCATCGGAGCATCTTATGACATGACAGCATGCAGCAGAGTTCATATTTAGTGATGAAAATCTTACTTGAGTCAAAATAGTTCTGTCATTGTGTAAGTTAGACAAGATATTAAAACACTGCTTACAATGCAGACAGTTAAGACTAAATGACAAAATAAACTGAATCCTCGATTCAGAGTGGGTTCATCCACTGAGCTTGCGTGTTGGTCTGAATGAACAGAGGTGGTATTGTGTGCACTCCTCTCAATCCGCACATTCCACAGGTTGAAGAAAAATGCGAGCAAAATCTGGCCATTGAACCCAAACCAGCATCACATTCATGCAATAAATGGATATTTATAAATAGAATGCAAATGTATCAAACGGCTGATGAGATCAGGCCTGTCACATCGTTTTCTGTAGCTCACAAATGTAAACTGTATTTCATGTGACTTAGTAAAGCACGTATAGCAGAAAATCCCTCCATAAATTGCAATAAAAGACCATTTCAACTTTAGCTAATCTCACAAGCATTTTCCCCACCAAATCCCCATTTTGATATAAACAGACAATTTTGTGTGCTTTACTACTTGGTTATCACTATATTCCATAACATGATTTCAAATTGAAAATACATAAGTCATAACAATCAAATGCATAGCCAATTGCACTTCATGTAACTGGCGGACCACGAAATTCTCTAACAACCCTCAGTGAGTGGGAGTAAATATTTCATTTTGTTTCATGCTTCAGACAAGAAATGACGCTGCTCCAGGATGGGCTAAACAATGTTGCATTTCCAAGGCCATTGATGATGATGAAAGCCTACCTGGCCCAAGGAGGACGTGAAAAGCTGGCACAGTAAGAGCACCCACAGAGCCGAGAAGTTCGTCATGACTCCCAGCTGGCTCTCTCAACAAGTGTTTCACTCGGAAAAAGCTCCAAATCCAGTCGCCGGTTCTGTGTCGCTCCCCACCCCCAAAGAGTCCAACGGAGCCTTGGTTCACCTGAAGGTGCGCAGCTCCTGAATAACGTCCTCTTGGCTCCCAGATAAACCCGAACCTCCAGAAAGTAGGAAGGGGCTGAGCTCAGTCTGGACTGGAGTTTCCGCGGGTGAGGGGGGTGAGGAAGAAAAGGGACTTGACACTTGATGAGAAGGATGGCGAAAGTCGAGCGGCCATCGTTGGGGGGGACGTCAGTTGGGTGGGCGGAGCTTGAAGACCGGAACTCTGTGGGGGCTTGTGATTTGACCAATCACAAGAGAGATTTCTAGTGATTGACAGCTTAAACTGAGATGGGCAATTTAAATGTTGGAGGGGGGTCACAATTTCTCATCAGTGCGATTTAGGGGCAATTGGACAACCACTTATCAACCAAATGTATGACAAAATACAGTTTCAGAGTATAAGTGGTTTGGATAACGGATTGATGGAAATATAGACAGATTGGATTCATACAGGCTATTAATATAATAATTTTTCATCATACATTTTTAATGTGCATATAAAAGATCCACTATCCTAAAACAAAAATAAAGGGTTTAAACAAAACAATAACCACATACTGTAATTTCCAGTGCAAAAGGCTCTGCTGCATAGTAATTACCATTCATGGATGGCACAAAACTGCTGAATGAGAAATCAACGTTGTAAGCAAGAACTTGTTTTGTAGACTACATTTTATTTTTTCACAAAAACAACTAAAAATACTGATTGTCCTGCATATCATTCCAAATCTGCAAAATATAATCATTCGCATATTAATGGATGTTTTTTTTTTTTTTTAGGTTTTCATATTTTGCTTCCACATTTGCTACCGTTTTTCATGGAAAATGTATATTGAATGCTCCTCAGCCTTTTTGAAGAATTATTTGGGTATTTTAAAAAATAAATAAATAATGGGGCCTCTCTGAGTGTTGTTGTGGGCCGCATGTTGCCTATCACTGGCTTGACCCAAACACTTTCTGTGTTTCTGCTTTATTTCTACTCGATCCTATGAAGAAATTGAATCCATTGCGAAGTTTCTCATACTTGATCCACCTGAATCCCAACTTGACTGTTTTCTCGTGGTTTGGCATAGAAATCAAAACCTTAATGTCACAAAGTTTTTGTTTTACCTTTCAGGGACACATGAGACAAAGAGGAACGGTTCACCAGGTTCATCATGTCAAGTAAATAAATTTATAACAATGAATTGTAAAATTTTATCTTTAGGCATGAGTAAAATAGGGCACCCGCATTAATTTCTGCAAATACAAATAGTATACAAATTGTATCAATGTGTCAGAAAATATCTTTATTCAGCTCTTAAACAGCCAGGTTTTCAGGTGGCGGAAAGGTCACATAGAAAGAACTCAAGTTGTATTTTAACATTTTAACTCAATCATATTCACAATTAAGTGCAAGTGTTGAGGGAGAAAATACAAGCACCCTGGCAAACAGATTGCAAAATAGCAAGAACCAAAATACAGATTTGAGCTCATCTTGACCAATTCTGACAAATATATACAGTATTTTTTTTTTTATACAATCAAGCAGTCTATCACATTTTTGGCAAGGCTTTCTGTTGTCCAAAAGTTAAATCCCCACAAGTGCGAAAGCACTCGACATTACTGAAAGATAACATTGATGACAATCAGTCAAAGAATGTCTGAGTTCAGCATCAACACAAAAACAGGCTGCAAAGGGAAACACAAAACTTCTGATTCTTCAGTGCAAAAACATCAGTTCAAATGATATAATAACAATAAAAAAAAAAAAGTGGAAAGAAGAGAATTCTGTTCATTTAAAATTAAGAGTACTTTATATATTCTGTAAAGAAAAGAACTGAACCCAGGAAGGTCATTTTAAATCTGTCACTATGATACATCTTTCTTTCTTTGATAAGTTCCTTGTCTTTTCCAATTTATGCTCTCATTTCTTTTTCATGTCATTATAGTTCAATTGGATGTGACCGCAAACTTAAGGAGACGACGTTAACCGAAGAAATGCAAGTGTTGCACTGTATTAAGCCGCTCTCTACTAAAATAAGGCGGTCGCAACATCTGAACGAGGCAGTGTAGCTGCACACGTCAATTGGCCGGAGGCAGATTTGTATTTCTTGCAGGGGTACCTAAGTTGTGGTAAATCATTTTATAGCATCGGTTCACCATTAGAATAACTAAAAAAAAAAAGCTTGTTTCAGAGGGTCTGTCTGCCCAATAGAAATCCGGAAAATGGCATTCACGCAATGCATTCAAACAAGTGAGGCGCTCTGTACTCTCTGGCTGTGTTCACACTTGTTGTTCCGTATGCTGGTCGGGAGCTAAACTTGGGGGTGGGCATGATGAAATACATCCTGCCCATTTTTATCACTCTCCCTGGACCAAAGTAAATATTAAGTTGCGGCCCAATTGATTTGAAAACGCATTTTCCACATTTGGCTATTTTTTACCAGCTGAGACATCACAAAAAGCTTCCAAAATATTTCTTTCTTCTTTTTTTTGACATAGCACCATTGCAATGGCAAGTGTGAACGCAGGCTCAAATTCAACTTTTGCAGGACTTCAGAGTGGCAGTCTCAAAATGAAATGGTGGTCCGTAAAAGGCCACTTCACATCTCCCAGATTCTAAATGTACAGCGAGTGTGGTCAGAGCGTTTGTGCTCAACATTGAAAGACCCAAACAGCTCCTCACGGATGATCGATGGGACTCAAACTTACTGGCGAGTTGGAGCGCTAAGAACTATTCATGTGTTTGCCACACTTGGGTCTAAACTAGGAGGGTTAGACTCCATGTCAACATCCTCCACCTTCTTCTCAGTTGTCAGTTCATCCGTAGTTTTACAACTACTCCCGTTTGCGTGAGACCCTTTGTGCTCCTTGTCTGGCACTTGAGTAAAATCAGTCCTCGGGATCTTTTCTTCCCTTCCCGATGACAGGCAAGGTGAGTGTTTTGAAGTCTTAAGTGGGGTTTGAGCAGGCGAGCTTATTTGGCCGGGGGCTGTGTCACTGCCAGTCTTTCCCTCCGCCTGGCAGCCCATCACGTCTGCGTTGGAGCCGTTGCTCTGCAGTAGCGAGTTATCTTCTCTCTTCTTCTTCGGCGGTTTCTCTGCGTTCGTGTCTTCGTCCGTTTGCATGACGTTGTCTGACTCCTGAACGGCATCCTGCGAGCTGTTTGTCGCTTTGAACTTGACGTCTGCGCAGGGCTCGGTTTTAACGCTCACAGTGTCAGGGGTGGGCGACTGATCCATTTCGTCCATTTCATCAGTGGAGTCGGTGCTGTTGCCTAAACTGTTGTTATTGGACTCGGAATTGCCATTTCCGACTGTCGGCTGAGGGGACATCTCAGGCTGTTTGAGTTTGTCTCTGTTTGCTTCCGTTTGCGTCTGCTCCTTGCCAGCATTATCCAGCTCCTCCTCTTTGAGGTGACCCCCTTTTTCTCCATCTTTGCTTTTAACCCTGGAGTAGATGTCATCCTTACCTTCTCCATTTCCAATAGCGTCAGATCGTTTCTCTGCCTTCCTGAATTGTTTCTGAATCTTTCTGGGACACCACACAAATTTATCCTTTGGCTCGAAGTGAAGGTAGGCGAAGCGCAGCAGCTCTTGGCGCTTTTGTTTATCCAGAACGGCAAACAGAAAATAGTCTAGTACGCTGCGTTTAACACTGCTGAGGTTCTTCTTAACCAATGTCTCTTCGAGGAAGAAGTGCACCAGCGGGGCTTGATAGTGCTCGAAGCCCAGCTCTCCCAGGCTCTTCAGGATGCGTGTGATACGCAGGTTGTTGTGCAAGTTCCTAAAGGAGATGAGACAGTTGAAACTGAAATGACCACCAGGAGAGATCATATGAGGCTCGTTAATGTTGTGACAATATTAGAAGGTTTTTACCGCTCGAGGTTGCCGAAGCGCTCTTTCCAATTTTCTGCTCGTGCCACCTCACCAATCTCTTTGTTAACCAGGCGGATACCGTAGAAGCCCAACATGAGTTCATAGGACTCCACTAGTCTCCTTTTGGCATCCTCGTTTCTCTTAAAAGCCTGGGGAGAACAAAAGAAAAAAACATGCGTTAAAAGCTAAAGTCGTGCTGGATTGTGTTAAGTGTCAACTATGAGAAACTCGCCTCAATCTCCTTCTTTGTGAGTTCAGAGGCCATGTAGTTGACTCCTGGTTCACGAAGCGGGAACAGCCTGATGAAAGCAGAGAGGAATATAAACACAAGTGCGGAATATGGATGAGTACATACATGAGGATGCCACACCCTTTTTATATGTCCAGTAAATAAATGATCAGATAATCATCAAGGTCTGCAGAAGCGATATAGCGATCCCGCTCTAAGCCAAACCATGAGAGAATGTGTGACTTACAGTAAAGAAAAAAAAAAAAAAAAACGGTACTGACTCCAGGTATTGCAACGCAAATGTTGTTGTAAAATAATTACGAGGAATTATAGTTTGAGGCACACTTCAATTAATTTTCGTGGTCGACTTAGCAAAATTCCCCCCAACTTAATTAGCGGTCGCTGGTATCAGCAGCCTCTGCGAACACCTTTACTCTCCCAGCCCTACTAACTAGCAATGAAAAAAAATGCACATACCACTGAATATATGAGTGGACTCTCTCCAGCCTTTTGTAGTCATTTTTCCACTCTTTGAGGAAGGAATCAATGTAGACCTCTGTATTATGTAAAAATAAAAAAAAATAAAAAACAATAATTAATCAGGCATATCAGTGTAATGCAACCTTTTGCCAGAATATTGTGGTTTGATTCAAGTATCATACCATCAGGTGCAGAGGGGAATTTATTGAGGTAGAACTGCAAGTTGTTCATTTTGTCCTCTGAGCACTCATCATCTGCAAGATTCTGACAGAAGAACAGAATTGTATAACTTCAGTCCAACGTAGCGTTTGATGATTGGAGTCTAACTGTTTAACACTTACAGGGTATCCTCTTCTGTAGTTTTGCATGTCCTTTGCTGCCCTCAAGTTTCTGGGCGGGTGATGCCGCTGTGAACCGATAAATCCACGACAAGAATTCAGTGTTTTGTTTTTTTCAACATTCTATATATTCCACAAAAAAATAGAAATTAGGTTAAAAAAAAAAATCTGAGTAAACAAAAATATGAATTCCAAAATATTAGTAAAAGCACATAGATTTTTTTAAATGTATTTATTAATTTTTAGTCCCAATAATAGAAATCGGCTGGTGGTGTTTTGACACAAGTTATGCGGTGTACATGTAGAAATTATTAATATGTACCGAAATATATTTTATATCTAATTGTACTTCTTCATGGATAAATTACATTTGGTTGGTTTAAGGATAGGTTTTAAATAAATTTTAATAAGTGTTGGTTAATGGAGTCAGATAAATTATTCCTACTACTAACCCTCTGCCAGCAATGCAGTGTTTCAGTAGGTGACATTTTAATTGCAGCATTTTTTTTGTATCTATTAACAAAATAAAATAGCTTAAATCAATTAATCCACTTCATTGTCGAATCAGAAACTATGACAGTTACACACCCCCGACCCCCATTTTTAACGTAGCTATGTCGAACAAACTACAAATGTCGCCACATGAAGCTCAATACAAATAAACGCTCACCGAAACCAGAGAGCAGAAAAAGTAAGCTAGCGTCATTAGCCGGCTAGCCTAGCTAGCTAGCAGCTAATATTTGCGCTGCACCAAATGCAGCAACAACAACGCCTCGCCAAGTCACCAGATGTTTTAACTCCACGGCCTCACAATGACAAGAAGTCAATCTAAAACTTGGCGTTTACCGAAACGAGAGTCCTCGATCGTCGAGGTTGACCATCTCCGGCCGGCTCCTCTCCATCACTCTCGGTGTCCCACGTCGAGTCATACTCGCACACACAGTCGTCCTCCATAATTCCTCAAAACGACAAAAGCCACCTAAAGATAGCCGAGCTTGCTTCCCGACAGAGATGTGCATGGATCCAGCTACACCGACACGTTCACTGAGGTTAGCCGAGGACAGCACTGGACAGCCTCTCTTCGCAGGCCACCATCGACTTCCCTCGTCTGGGTGATGACGCCTTCCCTCAGGTGCTCCAGTGGGCGTTTTAATCGTCACAGCGCCCACTCGAAAGATTAAAATACAGTTCGCTCGTCAAATGTTCTTCCCCGAATTACATATACTTGATTAAGATTGAGGGAGAGGAAAGAAAACTGTTTAACTCGATGTGGTGGACATACATTGTGTGTGTGTAAAATTTCAAAGATAACTTGATTGACATTGTCAGACAGGTTTTCTTAAATACGATTCCAGTGTGTCATTTTCCTGTGACAAATATTATGAAAGTCTTTGAAAGCAGAGAAGCAATTTCTGGTAAATATCTGGGTTTAAATTCAAAGGGAGTTGAGCTAGAGTTGAGCTTTTTGAAGAATCTGACTTTCAACATCAAATGTAAAGTAAGGCAAATAAGGCAAAAATGTCATCATTTTTGGTGTGCAACAGTTTTGTTATAGATGCCATCAAAACAAATTAAGAGTCAAGAATGGACAAACATTCTATAAATTGTGAATATAAATAATAAGGCACAAATGTATCTGTTATAAGGCAATTCATCCACAAAATGAGCAGCTATGGAAGCATTGGAAAATGAATCATAAAAGTGACGTCACAACGGCTGTGCAAAATGTAAAGACAAAGCAGACAATTTACTTTAAATTTGATTTGTCATTTGCAGAGAAAATATATAATATGGGCATTTTCTTTTGAAGAATGGTCTTTTCTTACTTAGACGTTTTTGAAGGTGGCTTGTCAACTGCAAATTGGGCAAATGTTATTAACCAAGTCTTATACCAGGTGTAGCTTGATGATTCAAGAAAATTCAAAGTCATGATGAATAGCAGAAAACCTGTTCTACGTTATCGTTAGGGGTTTATAGTGCTTGATTATCATGTGTGACTATTTCAAAAGGTTCAGTGGTTCTCAACGTTTACCGCAAGCGCCACCTCAAGACAATATTTAGCTCTCCAAGTACCAAAATGACAACAATAAAATACAGCAACGTAGTCGGCCCAAGTGTTATTCAAAAAACGTGGCAGAGGCTATATTCCTAAAAAGTATTTTTGATATTATTTTGAAAGTAGTTTAAAAATGGAATACTGACAATATAAACTGTACTTAAAATTATGAAAAACAAAAGTTTGAAAACAATCACTTTTAAAAGATTAAATGCAAATGTATTGTACTTAAACATTAAACACAACTGGACTTAAAAAAATTCTTAGTTGAAACATTTAATTTTTCGCTTTTTTTGCATACACGAGCACAGGAGTACCTGTTCTAAAAATAGCTCACCAGTGATAGCAAATTGTGAGTGATTATTTGACTACGTATATGAACACTGGCAAAGATTTATTGAAATAAATTGTTGCATATTGATATTCATCTGTTTTTCAATTCTTGTGAAAAATCATTACCATGATCAGTGAGTTCACAAACATTCATCTATTTTTTTTCATAATATCTATAACAACAACCACACCGTACCACGTTGATAACGTACGCTTGAAATATCCCTGTCCAATGTTCATTCTATATTCCCTTGAAGTATACGCATATTCACCAAGGCTCAAAACTCCCATATTTATTGGTTTGAACAAATGACTGGATCCTTCCTGTCCAGAGCTCGACAGGAACTGCTGAGAACTATAAATAGAATGACATATCATTACAGGAGATTCATCGTTGACGGCCATTGGTGTGAGTTTCTATTTTTAGTCTTGGTTGCTGTGGAAACTGGAGGGCTCGGCATTCAGAGTAGCTATTTAGTGTTACCGCTTCTTCACTTGTGCTGTTTACTCAGTGTGGAGGGAAACATTTAGTAATCTACAACAAGACGAAACAAGTTACAGAGACCCCAGACGGATTGTGCTAATTGCAGATTAGACATTTTACTGCCTGAAATTCCTTCCTGTAATCAAGGCTGACTGGAGTCAAATGATTCGCAGTTTGGGGCCTTTTGAAGGTGGATACTCACAAGGCTGCTGGCATGACTCCTGGGGCCGGGGGGCCCCTTCCGGTCACCTGACTATATGATTGTCGTGTGGGGGTTTTGGGGGTCTTGCCCATCTTCATCTTGCTTCCTTGGGCTTCGTCCATCCTCATTTCCAGCTGTTGAGGATCACTTACTGTCACCCGCACTTCTAGGTGGTGGCGGGCCCCAACGTTGGGCCCCCCTTTCTACCTGGGCTAGGGTGGTATTCTCTTGACTGGATACCAGGTACCAGGCCTGTGCTTCCCAATTATTTTTTTCCTCGAAATTAGTTTTGTGTATTTGAATTTTGGTGGCGATTGGTCACCGTTTTATAAAACAGAACTGAGAAACCAAGCAATATTACAATGCTTGCCTTCCTGCTCTGATGCACACAGCTGAGATGGAAAAAATAACGAGCCAGAGACAACTGCGACTCATGCTTGCTTTTGTTTCTTCTTCCATTATGTCCTATTTTCACCAGTCAAAGCAGTTATTGTTCTCGGATAATGAATCCTCCTCCGTTAAAAGTCTTGAGTGATAAAGAAAACGTTATCATAATGTGATCTTTGTTAAATAGGTTGCCAACAGTTGCAAATCAAACACAAAAGGATGACGCTGGACTACATGTGACACAACCACATACAAGAATGATGTGTTTGAACCAAATCTTGTGAATAAAAAGTCTTTACGATATGTCTGTTTATGTCTATTATAGGGATTATTAAAACCAATCGAATGGTGCCCTCTGTGTGACCTTTGCCCTTCCCGCCACCACCCACAACACACATGGACACACTCTATGTTCATTATCCTGGTTCTAGATTTCATAATGAAAAATACTGCAAAGAAAATGCTCCACCAAAAGATCCCCTCCACAAATTAGCAAAATAAAAATAAAAAATTGTTTATCAGGTGCCCTCAGTAGAACATTTTAGACTGACTGAAGTTCATATTCAGATTTCAACTCCAGAGAGCATGCTTTTTTTCTTTTTTTTTTTTTTTATCCGCGAAAGAGGAGACTGTGGTGAAAGGCTTAGAAAGCATCACAAAGGAAACATGGCAATGTTTGGTGATGCCATTTGCTCACGGGCTTGATGTACGTTACATGAGGAAAAGGATTTATAACAAGATATATCGATATCCTCTGTCTCTCTCTCTCCGTCAAAAAATGTTTGAAAAGTTTTTTTTTTTTATCAAAGATGTAAATTTTCTAGATTCATGCAAGCTGATTCTAAATCTGCCCTCATTCTCTAGCATATCATGTTTAAAAAAATACTATAATAAAATGTAACATAGTAATATACTGAAAACGCAAATTAAAAAGTATCTTTAAAAAAATCTGATGTATTAAGAAAAAGTCTGGACATTTTTTTTTTTCAAATTACCATCTACAATAATTTCGGGATACTCAAAAGCTATCTCTGATTAAAATATGGTGTTGACCAGTGTTATCTTCACATTTTATAAGACTATTTGGTCCCAGTAAACGTTTGAAACTAAAATGTTCATTGTAAAATTCTCAGATTTACTTTATGCAGAATTTTACGCTGAATATTATACTCTCAAATTTGATCTAATCCTTTTGTCCACCTAAAAAAAGTACTTGGGGAAAAAAATATTTTGATGTCTTTATACTCTTGTGCCAAACCCAAATATTTGTACAGCTACGAACTGACCTCTCTGTTCCAATAATTTTGGACGAAACTGTACAGTAAAATTACATGTTCCCGTGCTTACTTTTGAAACAAGTTACCATGGAAACCGCCATCCTATAGAATAGATCTCTATAGAAGCAGCGAATATGGCATTGAGTATATTCATTCTTTCATTTCTCTAATGCACATCCACTCGGAGACATTGCTTGCCGTCTTCTGTAACCTGAAAATGAGGCGTGCCTTTATGACGTCATCACACAGCAAAGATTTCTTTGTTAGCGTTAATCCCACGTACACTTTGTGTTCTTAGCGAACTATCACAGTTCTTTGTGGGGAAACCAGTGTTGTGCTGGTTGCAGCCTTCTGACATTACACGACGTATAGTTCAAACTCGGAACTTGCTCCAGTACCTGTCCATGGTGCTGACTGGTCCCCACTCGTCCCTCACGATGGGAGGGTGGACTTGTTGCTGCTCTGGCGCACGCACAGTACTGGGGGCTTGTTTGCGCATGCGAAGCGGAAATCTGGGGCCACTTGGCTCTCTCGCAGATCACCGCGCAGGAGGTTACCAATCGCCTCCCTCCTTGCTTCGTTCCATGTAAAACGTTGGATCTCCTCACGCAACAGGCTCCTCACCTGTAACTGCGCCGTCGCTGCAGACTTTTGCACGCCGGCGACGAGGATGAAGAAACAAAACGTCCGGACGTTGTCGCTCATCCTGTGCATGCTCTCCTACTTGCTGGTGGGCGCCGCCGTGTTCGACGCGCTCGAGTCTGAGAGGGAGAGCGCCCGCAGGCGCGTCTTGGAGCAGAAGCGCAACGAGATGAAGAAGAAGTACTGCTTCTCCGATGAAGTCTACCGAGACATCGAGCGGGTGGTACTGCAGGCGGAGCCCCATCGAGCCGGGAGACAGTGGAAATTTGCTGGTTCTTTTTACTTCGCTATTACGGTCATCACCACCATTGGTAAGATGGGATTCATATTTGATTCATTGATTGCTAGGATATAGCCACCTGCGGGGTCACGTGATGCTGCCTTTGCCCAGATGAGGCCCAATTTATGGATTACAAAAGTTGATTTTTGTGGTTGTAGTACTGAAACGCAACCTTATTTCAGGGCAGTCCAACTAATTGTAAATATTATGACTGTGAACCCAAATACATGATTTGATTGTGATACACACAACAAATTGATCATCAGAGACCTGTAAAAACAGTTTCTTCAAATACCATTGTTATTTATTTTTAAAAGGGGGATTGGTACCCTAGCAAATACCATTGTTATTTATTTTTAAAAGGGGGATTGGTACCCTAGCAAATACATTGTGGCGATATCTCAACATTTTTAAAAGTGAAGTAGAGGTGCAATGATTATTCGGCAACTAATCAATTATCTATCGATGAGCCATTGCCAATATCCTCAGAATGTCACCTGATGAACAGAAGTAAATAGTATCCAATTTCTGTAGTCCTCTATGAAAGCAGTTTGACTTTATGGAGGAGGACTGCCACATTATTACATATGTATTACATAGTTCATTTGCATTGAATCCAAATAAAACACACTTTTTTTTTTTACTTTAGAAAACAATAATCAATATTTTTTATCGTTTTCTGATATTTTACAGAACATATCAGTAACTGAAGCATGATTGATTTATATTTTAAAATGTTTTTAAATATGGGATGGACACCTGATTTATTGTTTAATCAAACAAATAGATGGCAATTTTGGTGTTTAAGCAAGAAAAAGGACGTCGATGTGAATAATTTGCTTTTGCAGGCAACATAAAATGCGGGCTAAATCTGACCCCCGAGCCGCAGGTTTGACACCTGTGACTTTTTTGGGGACAAATCTATTATGCATTAAAAGTGTTTCAAAATATAGATTCACGACCATGTGAATTCATTCATTCTCATTCGTAGGTTATGGTCATGCTGCACCAGGCACAGACGCAGGAAAGATATTCTGCATGTTCTACGCAGTACTGGGCATTCCTCTGACTTTGGTCATGTTCCAGAGCCTGGGAGAGCGGATGAACACATTTGTGCGCTATCTCCTCCAGAAGACCAAACAGTGCCTGGGCTTCAAACGCACCGAGGTGTCCATGGAGAACATGGTTCTCGTGGGATTCTTGTCTTGCATCGGTACCTTGTGTGTGGGGGCTGCCGCATTTGCCCACTTTGAGGGGTGGAGCTTCTTCCACGCATACTACTACTGCTTCATCACCCTCACTACGATTGGCTTTGGAGACTTCGTGGCCTTGCAGAAAAAGGAGGACCTCCAAGAGAAAACCCTCTATGTGGTTTTCAGCTTCATGTACATTCTGGTCGGACTTACCGTTATCGGAGCCTTCCTGAACTTGGTGGTGCTTCGTTTCCTCACCATGAACAGCGAAGACGAGCGAAGAGATGCTCAACAAAGAGCATCGCTGAAGAGGGACCGAGGCCTCCTAGATGGGGCCTTGAGCCTCCATCTCATAGGCGAGCGCAGCAGAAACGACGGCGTTGAAAGAAGCAGACACAACATGGCGTACAGTCACAGCCAGAGTCCGCTGTTTACGCCCATGGAGGAGGGAACGAGTCGCACCAACCTCATCGGCGCGTCGGCAGACAACCACCAGCGACGGAGAAGCCCCTGCAGACACAGTCTGCATCTGCAGGTGACGCCGGATGCACACATGCCAGAGTCCAGCCTCAGTTCTCTCTGCTCCTGTGTGTGCTACCGCCTGGGCTTTTGTGACAGCCCCCTCGTGGCCAACAGTTCATGCAAAAGCTGCCACGTCAGCTCTGTTTACTACAACTCGGTCTCCTACAGGGTCCACAGCAGCTCACCGGGCTCCAGGAACAATACTGGACGTTCTTCCCTTGAAAGCACACACTCACCGAGGCTTAGCTTCCAGGAGTTCCCTCGGATGAGGAGAATGTCATTGTGATGGACACATTTTTTTTTTTGTGCATATTTCTCCTGCTTTGGATTTGTCTGTGAAGCACTTTTGCTTCTCAATTTTCTTTGGTAAGGCACACTACTGTCAATTCAGAAGCTGTTGCACGTTTTCCAAGTGCATGCTCAGTGGAATGTATAGCAATGCGGATGCATGAGATATGAAATGCCTTTGAATTCACATTTAAATGTTTTTGTCTCGCATGTTACTAAATAAGGTCACCAAAAACCAAGAAAAAAAAGTTCTCTTTATATGATGCAGAATTAACTTCTCTTTATGATGCATTTTACAGTCACATCACTGAACACCAACAGTAAAACCCATAATGCCTCTCTGACAGTGTGACAACCTTAAGCGTGTTTTGAATACGATTGAAAACTTTGTTTAAAAAAAAATGTATGCTCTTTTATTGGACGTCATTAGATTGAACCTAAATGATTTGACAGTTGAGTATACTTTTAAAGTGAAAAGGCCTTAATGAACTTTTGATGCAGCAAATGAAAGCTTCTTTGCTTTAATATTTTTGTAATGCATATGAGGGATATTGTGTGTGTGTTTCGGGTGGGGGGTGTTTAATTGTGTCCTCTAGCATTAATGCACTTGAATGTAAACTTTGGTTTATACTTTAATGTATGCACGAGATACCTGATGCAAAATGTAGCATGGTACAGTAAACCTCCCAAGATATTAGAAAATACATTAGGGAGGCGGGGTTGACTTGAGATTGAATGTGATTCTTGTAATATTGTTTAATTAAACAAAACAACCCAAAAATACTCTAACTTATGCTTTTTTTTTAATGAGTGTTCACTTTGGCCAAAGATCGTAAAGTTGTCTTGTTTTTTTTTTATTACCTGGTATCTATCGTACATTATTTAAATTAGATTAAAACACATTAAAAGTTAAAAAACATCCAAGGAAATTTTCTTCTGGCATCGTTAAAGCAGGGGAGTAGTGGAGAGCACAAGCCCATTTTGGGTGCACTCAATCGCCTCGCAAATGAACCCAAGCACCTCTAAATTTGATAAAAAAAATAAATCAAATAAAAGCACTCAGTACTTGGTTGTAATGTAATAATTTAAGAACACATTTGGCACATTTCTTACATTACCAGTCCTCATTTTCGCTGCATTTAATGAATTTTCGCTGCATTTAATGATAGATCACGGTTTATGTTAACGAAATGCGCAGTTTATTTGATATTAAAATCCAAGATTCTACTGGATAGCTTACTGACAGGAATAAACGTTTTAACTTGTGTATTTGTATTCAGAGTATTCTCCAAACTAAATTAGTCTTCATAAGTTTTTCATGTCGTTCATAACAATGATTAACAATTGCATTACAATTATTATCGCACATGGTCATTCAACATTCAAATAACTTGCATCAGATTTGACATTTTAGTTACAGACTCCCCAAAAGTATCGTGCTTCTATTTGAAAACTGTGCGGAATGAAGTTTAGTTAAAATGTACAAAACAATGACATTTCAGCACCCTTTAACCTCTGATCCTAGAATCGCCCCTGGTGGACAACATCATAACAGAGCTGAATGCACATTTCCGCACCTGTTTAACTTTAGCATCAGCAACAGTGTACAGCAAACAGCCAACGTCTGGACATGTTAGACGACATTTCCATTGAATGTCCATGTTAAAATCCATCGTGTGAAATTCGACAATCACCTTTCGAGAGTCACCGAATACGTCAGAAAAGGAACTCAAATCAATAGAGTCGACTATAATCTTTCAAATGCCGCACCTCGCTCCGTTTGTACTGTCGAGCATCGGAGTGCGTCGCCTAAAGTCTTAAAAAGGATTTCCATCATCGAAGCCCATGACCGAGAATAACTTTGACAAGGGGGCCCTCTACAGGGGACAACGCTCCTTTGGAGACGCTTGAGGAAGGTGACGTTATATACTTCACCGCTAGAGGCCAGTATTTACCCACGTAAACTGCACGCGTTAACTTCAAGCCTAAAGAAACAAACGTAGTCAAGATTTAATGATTCGGAAAATCACACTGTGTTCATTGAAACATAATTTTTGTCATTTCCAATCCAATACCAATTAAATCTGTGATATCTGTCCTCCAAGGCACATTATTTTTCGTTTTTGAAATTCATCTGCTTGCTAACAACGCAATCCAGACATAACAAACCCATTGTAGGTGAGCAGCACCACATTCTGCAGTCGTAGGGAATATTAAATTACATCGAGCAGTGATTGGCACCTAGTGTGCAGTAACACATTTAAAGCCTTTAGCTACGATATCGTTGTTTGCTTATTTATGACAAGGGTATAGTGACAGACAAATTATAAATGGTAATTAACCTATATATTCACTTTTGTGACATTTGAGTTATTTTATGTATTATGTAAACGAATGTCCCTTAACGTCTCAAGTTTTGGGAAGCACAATTAGAGTTTATGTGTTCTCCCTTTGCTAAGTGTGTTTCCTCCATGTCCTCTGGTTTTTCTTCCAAAGAGTTGGAACTGAGCTGTAAGTGCGGCAAATGAGTGATGCATATACATGAAATTCATCGTCTCTGCAATGCAGAGGTGATGGGTTGAATGCAGAGTTTACACTGAACCCATCGCATTAGTGATGCAAACTGGATCATGGGGCAAAATAGCAAGTTGGGAGCAGTTTTGGGTTTTATGTGTCTTGCTCAAGGACACCATATTCACAGCAATGGCAGGTGAGAATTCGACCACTGACATGCAAAGATATCTGCACAGTGTTCATTTATGTCATAATAGCTGAATTCTTTGTTATTTTCAGCCGACTGCCTAAAACCTGCTGGCTTGTCACATGGCCAACAGTTCGATTTGTTTCCAGATGCAATATGTCCATCTTGGCTGTGTACTAAAAAAAAGCCGGGGGAGCTGGTACTTGCCAGCTAGGTTTTTTTTCTTTTTTTCTTGCAGCTTTCTCTCTCTTGTTTCACTCTGATGATTCCCTCCACAGGGAGCATTTGAAGAAGAAACACACTTTCATGGTGATCAAACATCCAAGTGTTCTCTGCAGTAATTGAACATAGTGACACTTTCATTGTCTTCCGCTTGATTTACGGCTGTCTTGACTATACAACACATTTGTGTCTCCTTTTGGTTACCAACATTGCTTTGCGCATTAGTTTACCTTTTCATGCATGCCATCCTATTTAGACGCCCCAATGTTCATGCATATGACATGTATAAGCAGTTATAGTATTGTGTGCAATACTTATGCATTATGACACACTTCACTGAAACTTGTTCTCTACAGCCACAAATACATACTTGTGATTCTAAAGGAAGTGTATTTTTTTTTCTTTTTAATCAGATGAATTAAATTAAGCTTTGAGTTCCCATCTGGGATAAAAAGTGTGGCGACTGTTGAGAAATGAGGTAATGAATTAAAATTTGGCAGGCACGCAAGAGTGCGCTTTGGGCCGACCTGAGGTTTATGGTGTGAATACAAGCGAAGGAAAGGAAAAGGTGCATCACATGAGCTATGAATAAACTGATGGAGACTGATTCTCAAACACATTGCGTTAAACCACACGGACCAATACATGCAGCGGCACTGTTAATGGCAAAATATCAAGGATGATGAAGAATTATAACCATATTGTTTTGGATCTTGCTTTAAAAAAAAAAAGGCGGCTCAGCTAATCATTGCAGGTATGGGCTCTCATTGCATTTGCATTAATTTCACAATTCGGTAGCTTTCCTCTTAAGTCCACAGAGGTCACAATCCGCTTTAACGGATTTATTTGTACTTGTTCATCTTTAATGGTATCATTAAAATGTCATACTTGTTCTCCTGGTCTCTTGGCAGCAAGCTCGAAACTTTCCCCTGTAATGGGCTCGCTATTGAACATTCACTGGTAATTGAACAATAATGAACTGTTCTGTGACCCGAGTGTGTGTGCGTGCGCGCGCCCGTGTGTGCGTGTGCGTGTGATTGATTCTGAACGCAGCCTTTGAGAGCACACAGTGCGCAGGCTGAGCAGGCACCATGTAAAAAGAGTCGAGATGACTTATAAAAATGGCCTATAGGGGGCAATGTTGCATCTCATGTAACTAAATCATCTCTCACTTCTGGGTGTTCGTTCCTCCTCCTTGTACTCCATCCTCCCTTTTGGTTGTAACTTCACACTTAGTTGGTATTTGTATTTAACAATTCCATCACAAAACTGTAAATATTGTTTTATTTCAGGCAGCATGGCAATCTAGTGGCAAGCAATTCATTTCCTGATGCTCGGGATCGATGATTGGCCTCGGTCCATTCTCTGGGCCTTCCGCAAACATGTTCTCCTGCTGCTGATTTGCATTTTGCGTGTATACTTTGGCTTCTTCCCACAGTCTTTATTCGGGACTTTAAATTGTCCACAGGTGTGAATGGTTGTTTGTCTAAATAAGTCCTACTACTATAATACTGTACAATACGATACAATACAAATATTTAAATAGGGTATTTCACAACAACTCTAATAAAACACTTTACATGCCGTACAACATAATATAGCAATAATACAACATCTAAGATGGTGAAATCAGGAAATTATAACACAAATTAATGATATGAACACAATATATAGTAGACACCTGAAAACAGCAGAACGGTGTCAGTCTCGTGTTAGGTCGAATAGCCAAAGAATAAAAATGTGGACAGTGGCTAGAGCAGGGGCTTGCCTAACATTTAATGGAAGGTCATTCCAGAGGGAAGGACCGGCAACAGAAAAGGCTCAATCCCCTCTGAGGCTTCACTTGGTACTCCTCGGCCCCGCCAGCAGTATCTGATCCGCAGACCTGAAGCAGCGGGCAGGTGCGTAGGGGTGGATGTGCTCATAGAGGTATGCTGGAGTAACGTCGTTTCAAGATTTGAAAACAAATAGAAAAGGAATTTTAAAATGCACTGAAAGCCAGGGAAGAGAGGCCAGAATTGGGGTTATTTGCTCCCGAGCTCAAGTTAGGAGGCGAGCAGCAGCATTTTGGCGCAACTGGAGACGCTTGAGGGAGGACTCCACCTGAAATATGCTTGTGCCCCCCCCCCCCGAGGTGCCAGGCCAGATAATTGACGTTTGGCTATTTTGTAGGAGTTTTTTTTTTTCCACACTTCTCCTTATCTGCCGTAGGCAATGTATATAATGAATGCTTCTCAGCATTTTTGAAGAACATTGGGCGTTTGTAAAAAAAAAAACCCAACATTTTTTTTAGTTTTGTGGACCCCCTGAAATATCCATGGGCCCCTCATGGCCCCCCCAAGGCAAAAAAAAAAAAAAATCCTAGCTCCACCAGCGCTTGTATGGTGCAGACACAAAGAAAACTTCAAGAATAAAAAATAGGGTAAAAGAGAAATCATATAAAAACAATCCTAAAACCGGAATGAGTGCTCATGCTGCATGAACAGTTGCCAAGAAAGTTAGATGCTTCACTTTAATGGAGTGGAGAGTAATGATATTTATTTGTTGCTGCTCTTACTACAACGAGACAATGTGCTTATTGGAAACTGCTGATGGAGAGAAAATTTACACATACAATAATTATGCAATAATGTGTAAAAAAAAGTCATATTTTTAAAGTCATAATAAGTAATATTTTTAAGAATTTTCCAATGTCAAATGATGTTTTTACAAAAACTAACAAAATTTGGTGACAAAGGTAAGAGAAGAAAATACAATCAAAATGAAGACACATCACTCTGGTAGTTTGTTGTTAATTTTGTGTCAGATATTTTCATATGGAAATCCAAACATTTTCATTTGGGTTCTGACATCAAGCAGTAATCCAGAGCTAAATTTGATATAGTTATCTTTTTTTTTTTTTAGATTATTTATTTATTTTTTTTACTTTGTGATAAGTCACTGATGGTTTAATTCAGGAGTGGGCAAACTTTTTGATTGGCGGGCCACAATGGGTTCTAAAATTTGACAGAGGGGCCGGACCAGAAGCAGATGGATTAAGTGTTTTGGTAAATTCACCTCATCTGAGAAAAAAATACATTTAATTTTAAATGGAAGTGAACAAACCACATATACGTCTTTGAAAAAACACAATATTTAGAAAATAAAATATTAACAAGGTTTATTCATTGAACTTTTTTCAAGTTCGGCGGGCCGGATTAAAACGTTTAACAGGCCGCATGTGGCCCCCGGGCCGTAGTTTGCCCACACCTGGTTTAATGGTTTGCTCACTGGAATTCTATCCAGGCATCTTTGGTTCAATTCCACCTCACCGATGGCATTAAAGTGAGCGTAAATATTTGTCTGTCTCGTTATATGCCCCGTGATTGACTTGTGGCAAGCGATCGAGTGTGTTGGCTGCCTTTGCGTGTGATTCGACAATGACAAGCGCTCGACATGATGGAATTTGCCACAATTTTGCCAAAAGCCACCAGTCTTGCCAGTCACCTCTCGAAAACATGACTTTTGTCAGTTCTTCACCATAATGGCCTCGGTGAGGCACAGTTGGAGAGCAACATGAAACTGTAGGGACCATCTAGGCTTACGGCCAAAACTGCTCATTGTGTGGGCAGGTAAAATGTTCGGAGAGTGATGTGGAGTGACAATAGGCCAAACATGACAAAAAGACTATCTCGTGATGGGTGCATCACTGAATAAAGATTCTGTTACGCATGAAAAAAAAAAAAAGGCCTTGTGATATTTTTTTTTCTTTTTACCTGAAGCAATTGCCAGTGATTTATTCTGCAATTTGTTTTGCTGAAATGGTTTGAAATGGATTGTAATAGTTCTGCTTTCAGGGGTGATGTAATGGGTCAGCACACATTCTGATGAGTTGCCGTTGTGACCGTCATTTTCCTCTATCGCGGTGCACATGCGAAGTCTGATAGAATCATTCTTTCATTGCAGTTTCACAAACGTTCTGGGAAACCATTAATCCACCAGGGGGGAACAATAGTAAAAAAAAAAAAAAACAACAACAAAACAAAACAAAAAAAAGTGTGCAATGGTGTTAAATGGCAAGCCTCACGTACTGTATTCCTCGCATAAAAGACTCAGAGTAACCAATATAGCAGGCGTGGGCAAACTATGGCTGGGGGCCACATGCGGTCCGTTCAACGTTTTAATCCGGCCCACCAAACTTGAAAAAAATTAAATGAATAAACCTTGTTAATGTTTTATTTTCCAAATACTGTGGTTTTTCAAAGACACATATATTGTTGTAATGCTTTTATTCACTTTCATTTAAAATGAAATGTATTTTTTTTCGCCGATGCGGTAAGGTTACCAAAACACTCCATCCATCTGCTCCTGGTCCAGCCCCTCTGTCAAATTTTAGAACCCATTGTGACCCGCCAATCAAAAAGTTTGCCCACCCATGCAATATAGTATAATATTAATTTTGACTAACTCGAACAATTAAATAGAAGAGCTAAAAAAGTGTTTCACATTTTTTTTTTTTGCAACCTTTTATTTTACACTATGTTTAGAAATCTGAACGACAACACATACCTACTAATATTCAAATTAAATTCTTGCATTTATCGGGAAAGGAGTGAAACTCATTCAAGAACTGATATTTTTCATGGCACTGGTCCAGTGACACTGATGTGATTTCGGCCACTTTTGTGAGTGGTTCGCATTAAATGCATTTGGTTTTAGATCTTTGCGTTGATTTTGCATGTTATGTCTTTTTTCCCGCCTAAACCAGAGGTCTTCAATCCTGTTCCTCCAGGTCTGCTGTCCTGATCTTTTTCCATCTCGCTCTACTGCAACACATCTAATTGAAATCATCAGACAATCAGCAAAGTCTGCTAAAGCCACATAACGGTCCTCATCAATTAAATCAGGTGTGTTACAGCAGCGAAAGATGGAAAACAGGCTTGAACAGGATTGAAGAACCCTGGCCTATACTGCACGTGCTCTGTGTTTGACTCGCGATGACCGCTCCAGACTGCCCCGATAATGAATGCTTCTGGTTTCCCCTTTTACTTTAATTGTCACAGCAACTGAAAATGGCGATAAAAATGCTTGTCACGAGGTGACAACGGTTGGTGAAGTCGATCTGACACTAGATTGTGATCTAATTACACAGCGTAGGAAATGTCAAGTGCAGCCTAAAAGCTTCTGAGGGAGCTTGAGGATCCTGTTGAGGTGTTGCGATAAAAATATGGAAGCGCTGACGGTATAATTGAACAACTTATAGCTCACAGCTGATTATTGCACACACGGTCCCCAAGGATGTGTCTTGTTTTTCACATACTGAAGCCTACTGATACGCTGTTTGTGCCGCTGTGCGTGATCTCGCTTTGACGACACCTTCAAGAGCGACTACAAAGTGCTGTCAGATTAAAGAGCAGCCTGAAATTTGGCTTGGTAATGATTTTTGGTGGAAAAGTGGATTTTCAGAGGCAATGTTTTGCTATTATCTGCTAGGAGTGACACACCGCATCCAAGTATCGGCCCACGTGGTCACTGCACTTAGAGGAAGTCAACATTTTTTTGTTGGTACACTCTTCACATGTTAAGCAACTTTCGTTCTTTCGGGTGACTTTGTATAAAGAGAGAAATTTTGATGGAATTTTTTTTTTTGTCTATTTATCCCAAATACTTCCACGAGGTCACCGGACATAAAAGTTAACCCGAGAGAGGGTTTGGCAGCTCATCATCTGTATTGTTGTTCATCCCATAGAGTTTTGATGGCGTTGAAGGGCAGGGCTCTCAAGTTCTTCCACATCAAACGAATCCAACTGTATCATTTTGGTCCTTGCTTTCTTGCTCAGGATGGACTGAAGAAGGCCACACCTCATCGGAGAAAAGAAAAATACATTTCATTTTAAATGAACGCGAACAAAAGCATTACAACAATAAATATGTCTTTCAAAAACCACAGTGTTTAGAAAATAAAACATTAACACGGTTGATTCATTTAGTTTTTTTCAAGTTCGGCGGGCCAGATTAAAACGTTTAACGGCCCGCATGTGGCCCCCGGGCCGTAGTTTGCCCACGCCTGATGTATATAATTTCCACCCTTCGCAGAGTAGTTTTGCTCATCAATGACTTCCTCTGAGGAGCATTTTATTCATTTTTGCACGTGAATCTCAGGGACATGTCAATATAACAGGGAGGTTGAAAATAAAGCTGCAGCTATCAAATATTTCACTATTTGAGTTCTATACAAACGAAGCGGATTGTAAAATGGATGGACAATCGTGTTCGAAACAAACTGCATTTTTACTTGATACATTTTGCTTTAATGTTGTATTTTATTGTCTAGAAAAAAAATATTGAGCAGCTCGCCTTTTATCATGCAACATAATTAATTCAGTTGATTTTGGAATAAAACAAATATTCTTGATACTACAGAATTATGAATTAAAAAAATAATCTAAAATTATTATTAAAAATTTGCATTTTTTTTTGTAGGCTAGAAACATTAAAAAAATTAGGTGGAAAATATAACTATTAGCTGTCAGATAATCGTCAGACCGAACACTCATGTTTTTGGGGAAGACAGCTTGGAAAAAAAAACATGCAAGCACGAGGAGACCATGCAAACTCCGGCGAGCCAACTTTCTAACTCGGGGCCCCTCGACTCTGAGGTAGGCGGGTACATCGCTATACCACAGTGCGGCCGAATCAATTAATGAATGAATAAATCATGCATGTGGTTTTTAAAGAAAATTATTTTACTAAAGATAAGTGCATGTGGATGATATTTTTCTCAGCAAGGGTGATTAAAAGCACACTCGAGTCCTGAAAATAAGTGCTTATGCCTTCTAGCTTCATGTTCAGCCAGGAAAATTACCTACCAGATGTGTTTTCTTTTTTCCCCCCTTTCCCTCTTTTTTGTGACTTGTGCACTTTGGCACTCTCATGCTTTCCTGTAATCTCCCGGGTTCTTTGACACCTTCCTCCTATTCTTTTTCTGGTTAACCATTAAGGAGATGAACATCAGACGGCGCCGACTTTAAAGCAGTGCCAATGAAGTGTGCGGGGGACAGCAGCAGGTGCAGGAGGGTGCATTAAAGAAGTGCTTGAGATAAATAATCATATTTCTATGCACCCACGATGCTGGAAAAGCACCATCTGGGACAGGCCGTGGATTTGCATTACAATATAAATGGGAAGTTGCTGGAGCTGAAAGGGTGATGTGAAGTTATTCAGCCGGCCCCCTCACTCACTGACAGGTTGCATCTTCGTCCCTGCGCCAGGCAGCGAGGCAATTTGTTGGCACTCGGTACACTGGTGTATGTTTGTCGCTCGACTGACCCCCCTCCCAGTTCCATACAACCCCCGCCCCCCCCTTCATCTTTCTTTAAGCTCATCTTTTTTCAAATGCCACATCTCTGTACACACGGAGGCGCCTGATAGCATATGCGCCAGTAGCTTCTCTTTTCAGACGTGATCTTCAATGATCCCGCCGCGCTCTCATAAAAGTGCACGCACAAGTAAATCAAAAGGTTCCGGAAGGGGTGCAGATGACATGGATGGCAGATGTAAAGGCGCATGCGACCTTTGAACTCGCATAAACGCATGATCGACTTAACGCAGATCTGATCGGCGGGTTTTGCTTTTTATGCAGAATCGGGATTGGGTTGTAACCCGCAAAATAAGAGATTGCGGCAAACGCAATGTCGCTCACTCCAGGGATGTTTTGTGTTGCTATTGTTGATAATCCAAGTTTTCTCAGCATGTTCAGTCAGATATTTCTGTCAAAATTTACCCAATATTTTAAATATTTTTTTGGGGTGTCGGGTTATATCCCCCAGTTTTCATGTATTGATTGTTTTGTGGCTTCCAGTTACTCGATTCTCTCTTTACTTGTAGTTCATTGTTGTTTTTATTAGATTTTTTTTTTTAATGAAAATAAATTGCACAGATTTAGTTTTTTTTTAGCCTAAATGGATGCGTTGGTTAATGCAGTTTCTAAGCTTCTTTTCCAAGGTAGAACAGGAAAACAAGGATAAAAGATTTGAACCTTACTGATTTGGACCTTACTGAATAGTGAGTGGATCACAACATTATATAACATTTGCAGACGAGAGGGAAAAAGTGAAATATAATATTGCCCTTGACACACCGCCATGCTTTATGCTCTCTAAGCTTTCAAATCGTTCTCAAATTTCTAGCAAAAAAAAAAATGCACGGCATGCCATCCAGGAACCTCCTGGCAGTGGCGTAGCTATTCACACTTTACAGTTTAACTTTATACAACAGCAACCATTTCTCAACTTTGTGTCCGCTATTGAATTGCGTTTTGGGTCCATTTTTTATTGTGTATGTCAGGTTGTCATTTATTTTTGATTTACTGTACATGGTTTGGTTTTGTCAATTTAGCTTTTTGACTTTAGTTTCCTGTTTCGCATCGTGTTCCTTTGGGTGTCCATCTCGTCAAGCTAATTGTGTTCACCTGTGTTTGTTGACCTAATCCCTTCGATTAGCCAGTCAGCTCCCTCCAAGCCTTTGTGTCTTGTCCAGGTGTTCCTTGTTGCCTCGTCAATTTGTCTGTATTTAAGTTACCTGCTTTTGTTCAGTCCCCGTTGCTTCATTGTCAACCTCAGTTCTACTCTGGCGTTGTGTGTTTTACATGCGGCAAGTCCTTGTGTTTGTTTGTTGCTGACTTCCCTGCTATTTTGAACTTTATTATTTTGGACTTTTGTGCATTGTTTGCCTTTTTGTTTCTTTAAATTAAATACACCTTAAGTTACCCCTGCCTCGCTTCCCGTATGTTTTTTTTTTTTTTTTTACTGATAATGTATTCATGCAGTATACCAGGGGTGGGCAAACTTTTGCCACAATGCGTTCTAAAAATTTGGAAAATAAAACATTAACAAGGTTTATTCATTTAATTTTTTTCAAGTTCAGCGGGCCGGATTAAAATGTTTAACGGGCCGCATGTGGCCCCCGGGTCGTAGTTTGCCCACACTTGCAGTGTACTCTATGTCAAAGTGTATTTGTGAAACTCTGTGTCTTGGGCAGTAACCATACATCTTTATTTTGGTCTTAAGTTGGAAAAAAAAAATGGGCCAACCCCGCGAGCTGAGCCGAGTGTCTATTTGCATGCCTTTGCATGGGCAGATTTTGCAGAGGGACAGTTCTTCATCTGACAGTGCGATGGCAAATTTTGAATCCTTCACGGACGTTGGCACTGGTTTGCACGTCACGGCGATGTTGCTCGCTGGGAGCTACCGACACGTGTCGTGTTCAAATGACTGAGTCTGATACTGTGACTTGGATGTATAAAGCGTGTTGAAATTGTCTCTAAGTGGGATATTATGTTTACCAGCGCACCACAGGCACCCTAACTGAGTAATTATGTTCATGGCCCAAGCTTGTAGTTCTTCACACTTGAGTTGTTTTTTTTTTTTTTCCTATGATGGTTGTTTCTTTTGCTTGACTGATTATCAAGAAACAAGTGAGATTCCAACGCTGGAATAAAACTTTAATATATGACTTGGAATCTCTCACATTTACTCAGAAGGAATGTTTCCTTATTTAGCATTTTTTTTCCCCATATTCCACTCTATAAATATTTATAGAAAGACAACATGAGATTTAATTAGGAACATATCAAGAGTAACTTCTCACACTTAACATGAGTCCAAAGAATTTTACAACAGCCAGTCCAATGTTGGTAACGTTAAGCTTTAATGAAGGACTGTGACATTGGCTTTATGTGTTTACATCACATTTAAGGCCTGATTTACTAAGTTTGCACCTGTAAAAATGGGACATAAACTTTATTGCTCGTGAAAACAGATGAGCGCAAATAGGATTGCGTCTGCTTAAGAAAATAGAACAGATGAATTAAGCACGCGGAATCTGTCGTATCAAACCAGAAACGAATTGTGGTGGCTGATATGTCGCCTTTAAAATAGCACGTAAAGTGATGCCAGCGTAATGCAAGCAAACTCAGAGCAGGTGGGAGAACTTTTCTCATTTTGAAACATTTTGCCACGTACAAAAAGTATTGTAACATTTTGTATGTTCAGCGATACAATTTTGGAGCATTTGAAAAATCTCTGGGCTGATTTATAGCAAGTCACAAGAAGGAGTCATGCCGATTGACCCATGACAAAAAAAAAAAAAATCGAAATTTCCTGAGTCTGAAGGACCAGTGGGGTACATAGTAGCCAAAAAGAATATGTTCGCTGCAGATTGCTTTGAACACTGATCCTTCTTTATTAGCTCAACCATTGTCTTTGCATGACCGTTTCAGATTTGTTGCCTGACAAAACAAGCTAAAAAAAAAAAAACAGCACTTGAGCTTTTGACTGTGTGCCTTTCCAAAGCAAACATTTAGAATGCAATACAAAAACAAGAAGAAAAATACTATTTTTATGATTTCAAATTCCACACACAATAGATGAAGCCAAAGATCACACCAGTACTAGACTGCGTTCTGTGAGGCACAGCTTTGAAGCGATCTTCAAATATTCAGGGTGTACGAACAACCCTACGGATTTTACATGGCTCTCTGCCAGTAATCTTGCGGGCACAGTTTCAAACCAGTTTTCACACTCCTCTTCTACCCATCTATCCTGGGAGCAAACTTTAGGATTGTACAATCAATCCAATGAGAAATTCAGTCAAAGTGTTTGAAGAGAAGTGCAAGAAGAAGAGTCAAAGCTATTATTGTAGTTTTCAGATCATTAGAATAACAGATCCAACTCGCCTTTGTTCTCTTTCACTGCTCCGGCTAATTCTTCCCAAAGTCTGTCGAAATGGTGACAACAGAGGTGCTTTGTTTTGTTTGTTTTCAGATATCGTTGCCCCCCCCCCCTCATGGTAGACATTTCTTTAAACCTAAGAGCTCAAAAATCACATGTTCATTTAAAAATGGTTTCATCAAAGGGTGAAACAAACTAAACAAAACAGAAAAACAACAGCTGCAAGAATTTATTCTTGTTCAATAATAAATATATTAATTGTTTTACTACCATTGACGGCTAAAGACGTCAAAGATTATTATTTTTTTTATTCGGCTGCTAGTGAATGAGTTAAAAAAAAATATTGAAATTGAAATGTGTATGCACGTAGTATGCATCTGTATATATTTATAAAAATGTGTGTGCGTGGACCACCTTGGGCAATTTAACCACCGACCATGCCCACATAGCAGACAATATTCCTTTGTTTTAGTTTATTAAAGTTTCTGTGGAGTTTTTTTTTTTTCTTCTTTCTCCTTCGCTTTCCCAAACTTTTCATGCGAAAGGGCCATTCGTCTGTGCCGAGATTTTGTCTTAGCTCAGCCGCTGCTATTCTCAGAGCTGTATTAATTGTTAGTTTCGCTCTTTTGATTTGCTTCATTTAAAAGGTCCTCGGTTAATTTAATGGATCGCGGCTTGAGCTTTTCAAAGTACTGCTGGGTTTAGGCTGTAATCAGACATAATGAATCTAAAAATACCGCATACCAAGTCAGTTGGTTCTGCACCAGTGTGATGTGTCTGCAAAGTATCAAATGCATTATCTTCCTACGTTTGAGTGTGTGACCTCCTGATCACCCTGAAGCTAGCTTGAGGTGTTTCTGTCATTAGGAACACGACATAAAGTGTGAATGGCATTTTGCTTTGACGCATCTTTTTTTACGTTCATTTCAGGAGCTCTGAAAATATCAACAGATTTTGTCAGATTTCCGCTGAAGATGAACTCGAAAGTTGTCGTTTTTGTCATTTCATGGCAGCGAAGCTCGATGGCTAGCCGTAAAACACAAATCTCCAACAACTCAACTCTGAAGGGTCAGAGCTTGACCAAACATTGTGTGTGTGATGAAGGTCCCACCCACGAGAAATTTATAGTCGCTTCCTACTGGCAGGAGTATATTGCTGTAATAATTCCACTCCTGGAGCACTGACTTCTTTCAAGCAAGTCTTCCATCTGGCGCACCACCACATATTTACAAGGGTTGTTATGTTGTATTATTTTTATTTTATGTCAAATGTTCTGTACAGCGCTTTGTTGCAGCTACAGCTGTCGTGAAAGCGCCATATAAATACAGATGTATTGTAGTGTATAATTGCAAATTAAATTTATTCTTGATAATAGCTCAGAAAATGTATGCACACGTTCAGTTTTTATGACTTTGCAGTGTCCAGAGAGTTTTTTAAAAAGGAAAGACTAAGCAAGGAGAGAGATGCGTTTTCGTTAAGTACCGCATGTAAAGAATTCAAATATTTGCACTCGGCACAATATAAATTATTGTAATGTTGTTGCGTGTGCTGGCCCTTTAACGGAGACTCCAACTGATAACGAGCAAGAGAGAGAGAACGACTCTAATTAAGTGGGCAAAAATATGGAAGCGATACGCGTGGCTGTGTGAAGAAGCAATTGAGAGCCAAAATGAGCATCTTAAGCTGCGTTTGATGTGAGCCGTCGGGTGAAGTGCAAAAAAACACACTACAGTGCGACCCCGGTCATTACACATCTGTGAATTTGCATCGTGTGGCGACAAGTCTGAGAAGGGTACAGGGACGCTGCGTAACGATGGCTGCGTTCGGCAGCCTTTGGGGAAAAATAACGTCTACCGGTGTATTCGTCCGAAGCGGCTAATTTATGTTCACATCCGTTTTATGGCTAAATGTTGCTATTTTGGCTTTTATTCAGTTTTGTTTTGTCGTCCGGAAATTACGATAACTGGAAGTGGAAAATTAACCAGTTAATGTGCTTTAAATGATGTGCGGCAAGGATGGAAGCGCTTTAAAAGGACGAGGACGGACGGGACGGAGGATGATTATTTTATGAATAAGGACGGAGGAAAGATGACAGAAGGGTGTCCGAGTTGCGGACGGAGGATAGAAGGTGGACCGGCAAAATACTGTAAAGTGCCCATCTCTGTTCCACTGATTGCTCAAGTTAGATCTTGTGATAATATGGAAGCAATTTTTCCAATAGTGATCAACATTTCTTCATTTAAAAAGGTTATAAAACTTTTATTATTATAGAATGAGCATCTAATCAAAAGAGACCGTACCTGGTGCAGGACTCAGTTGTTCCTGGCTGTGTTCGCCGGTTTGATGGGCTTAATGGCCATTCATGCTTTTACTGGTCCAAGCCTGGGCAGAAAATGGTTGTTTTGCAACCACTGATGGGACATGTCGAGCTTGGTTTTTTTGAACCAATATTTTTGCTAAATGCAGACGAAGGAGTTATGTACTGGCTTGTTGTTGACTTGCTTGAGTCTGAGTGAAGATTTATCTTCGATGTATTCAACCCTCAACGGACACATCATCTCATTTTGCAAATATCACTTTCACATTCTGACTGAAAAATTGTATTGATTGTTCTTTAAATTATTCATCTTCTGCGCCGTCAAAAGGGAAGAAGATTGATGTGAATTCCCCCCAAAATTGTAAAAACTGACCTGTGAAGCTCGTTGCGGTTAAACTGCACCCAGATGTGTGTGTAAGTGGGTGTGAGTGTGTGTTCAGTCTTTGCAACTTCAGACTCATACATCAATGTCATATTTTATTTTACAACATGGCCACAATAACCTTCCACCTCCACAAACACGCACTTGGTTCGGTTATCGGCCATTTCATCACCAAAGACTCCGCAATTTCCTTCTCTCCGTCTTCCTTTTACCCTCTTGCCTTTCATTTCAAACACAACACCCTGTCCTGCAGCCTGCAGTCGTGACATTTACGCACTCTTTTATGATGAATTCATAAAAATCACAGTGATGTGCGCACACACATTGCTTTAAGGAAACTCATTACAGACTATCTCTGTCTGTCGCTTGCTTTCACAGACACTTTTTTCCTCTCAAAAACAAAAGCAGCGGTGCACTGATGTGCAGCGTTTGGCTGTGAGCTTTCTGTGGCGCCTAATGATAAGCCTATCAGCACTTAGCTGAGTGATGCACTTACAGAGGCTGCAGCAGTTCTTTCCTTCCACCGCACTCGACTTTCGCACTGTATTCGGCACATTATGCATATACTTGCTTTCAGTCATCCATCCTAGAATCCCAAGAGCACCGTCCAGCTGTTCGTAACATATAACGCACGGGTGTCCAACAAAAGGCTCGGGGGGTGAGAGCCGGCCCACCACATCAACGCATGTGGTCCACGAAAGCAAATCATGTGCGTTAAATTCCTGTACCAAAATAATGTTAGGTTTGAAGGAATCTTATATATATATATTTTTTAACCCTTTTAACATTAACTTGAACAATAGTTGAACAAACTGTTTTACGTAACTTCTAATTTCTATATAAATAATTGTTGCGTATTCATAATTCTGAGATAAGACAATTTAACATTTATGTATTTATTTATGTATTTATTTATTTACTTCTTTATTTATGTATTTATTTATTTATGTATTTATTTATGTATTTATTTATTTATGTATTTATGTATTTATTTATTAATAATTTAATTTTAAATAATTTATTTAGTTATGTATTAATTTATCTATTCATTCCTTTATTTATTTATTTATTATTTATTTGTTAATTTATCTATTTATTTATTTTTTGTGTTAATGACCCTCTAAAAGAAGCTGTAATTGCTGTACAATGTGCTCCGGTAAATAAATTAGTTCGACACTCTTGATCTAATTACCTAAGTAGTCTGCAAATAAACAGAAGAGTTGGTGCTACATCATTTAATCACCAGCTCTGGTTTTCTATCTTTTTACTTTACTACGAGGTACATCAGCGTCACACCATGTCTAAGTCACTTTAGTGCAAAGCCATGAGGAAACATTACTGATTCAACAGGGAACTGAAGAATCTTTCAAGATAACACACACCGAAACAAAACATTCAACAAAGTGGTCCGAGAAATTATCGTTCACTTTTCGATACCCTGACTCAAAAAGACCATCAACATGATCGTTTCCCCCTGACTCCCCTCCTGTCTTCAACCGTGAATTCATCCCGGTGACCAAACACAATAGATAAAGCCTGCCAGGTGTGTGCATTTTATGGACACGCGTGCAGCTGCTATCATCACACACTCAGGTTTGATGAGAAAAATAACGCATCCGCTATGACCTGAGGGCTGCTTTTCCATCGACCGCAAACCTTTCGCGCAAACGTGTGGAATCTGAGGCTGCAGTCGTCATTAGCAATATGGATCTATCAACAATGAGAGGAAACAGGAAAAAAATAAAAATAGAACAGTACATGTGAAGCGCTAAATATAGTTAACTACTATTGTACGGCTTTGGTGGTAGTTGGTGGCAGCAAAAACTATTAGTGACATGAAAAAAAAGTGGCCGAAACCCACTTCAGTCGAGTTTGGCTGCGTCGTGCAGTCTGCAACTGGTTTTTAAGCTGAGAGATATAAGACGCCGGACTGATCAGTTGTCAATCATATGGTTTTGGACTGTGGGAGTGACATGAGTTTTTATAGCTCAGGAAAGTGTGTTTGGCATGATTGGTTGAGGAATGGAAGCGAGGAATTGCTTGCCAGTTGAATCTCACCTTATTGTCCCCTCTTTCTCTCATTTATTTGATGGCAGTCATTCAGGAGCCACGGAGGGCCGGAGAGTGGAAGCAGAAAACAGACTAATTGTCTGGTGTTGGTGGTTAATAAAAGCTGGCAACAGATAGACCGATAAAAAAAAAAAATGAAGAAAAAAAATGTTGTATCAGTCTCCAACAGAGTTGCAGCCTCGAGACTTTGTGACGTGGACTCGCGATGACACGAGTCACAGTTTTGATGGTGACTTGATTTGACAAAAACAAAAAACTTGATTTGGATGAGGGAGTTGATGGCTTGAAACTTGACATGACTTCAAGAGATGACGACTTGCACAACTTGACTTTTCATTTTGCACGTTTGGTTTAAAGATGAAATATTGTATGAAACGAACAGGTTAAGGTTTGAGAGAGCATGCACGGAATGCGATTCAGAGAAACTCTATTATTCACTCTAATGCTAATCCAACATCTAGACCTGCCCTCAATATATGTAGAGTGATTACATGATTGTGATAAACATACCTGAGATTTGTAATAAATAAATAAATAAATAAATAAATAAATAAATAAATAAATAAATAAATAAATAAAATAATAAATCAATCAATCAATCAATAAATAAACCAATAAATCAATAAATCAATAAATCAATCAATAAATCAATAAATCAATAAATCAATAAATCAATAAATAAATAAATAAATAAATAAATAAATAAATAAAATAATTGTTACATTATTCTGTAAAAAAGAGTTGACCACATTTCTGAAGATCATTTATCCAACTTTAGAGGAAAGCGCTATTTTACTTTACTTTACTTTACTTATTTTGTTGTTGTTCTTTCAAGTTATATTTAAAGTCGAGTTTTCGTCATACATTTCCATATTTCTTTTAATATTCCAAACATGTAGTCAGAACAAACACACAAAACAGGAGGATAAAAGTCTAGAATCTAAATAATACTGCCCCGCCCCCCCACACAAAAACACAAACAAAAATATAAGTCACAAAATATAAATAGCACAGCAAAATAGGAAAAAAAAAAAACATGCCAAAAAGGTTCGGGTGGACGCTTATTCGCGGTTTGAATGCGTGCAAAGATGCAATGCAGAAAAGGTGTGGATGCTGCAGAATGAAAATGTAAAAGGCTTGGCTGGGAATAGAAGTGTGAATGCAGCACAAGAGATAACATATTTCTCCATATTTTTGAACATGTTCCATATTATGCCATTAATAACATTAATAAGCTTGGTCTTTTTTATGCTCAAACGTCGGATTGCTACACCCTGGCCTGGTCGCCAGTCGCAGAAATAAGAATATATTGCGTCGATACTACATCACAAATTTGTTTTCAGATCTTCTCTTTTTACTTGCACTCTGACATGTTTGGTTAGGGGCTCTCAGAGTGCAAAGAAGTACAACCGTACGCTTGGAAGTGGGTTCCACTTCAGATTCTGCATTCACGCGCGCTCTTCTGCTGGCATTAAGAGAGCAACTGTGCAAACATCTGCTAATTAGCACTAAACAAAAAGCGCAGCGATTAGCTCTTCAGTTATTTGGTCATAAAGCAAAGTATTGGACAAATTAGTTTTCGTTTAGTGCTCTGACTATCTTGTGCTGCCCTAAGGTAGTTGCTGAGCTTGAGCAACAGATGGTGTGCAGCAGTACGAGTTTGAATTTGCACATTGAGAGAAAATGCACAAATGTTGTATTAGCTACTAATCCCTAATTTAAATTTTATTCCATTTTTTTTTTCAAACAATAGAACGACAGCAAACAAAATAAGCAACTTGTAGCAGTCAATGTTTATTAGAAAATTTAGCAGGTCCCCACCTGGCTTTGGAGTTTTTGTCCGTCTTCCTTAGCTCGGCATAACTTTCTTTTCATTTGTTCTGAGCACACCATTCTTATGACTTTAGAATGTTTAAGGAATTCATTGATGATGCTCCGACTTCGCAGAACATGTTCAACACTTGGAGAATGGCATGTAGACCAACGGATGTTTTCTTAGGCTTCGTTCACATTGTGTTCGGGGGTGGGGGGCAAACATTACAGGTTGCGATTAGGATGCCTAGTGTGATGTTTAAATTGTCAGAACGTTTGCCACAGCAGTCACGGTGCGGCTGGGAAACCTTGTCAGCCATCGTAAAACGGGCTGAATTTAACAAAAGCTGACAGTACGTAACAGGGCGTAACACAACTTTGTAGGCAGTCCCTAGTGAAGCTAGAAGAATATTTTGACCACATTTGCCAATTATGACTCTTGTAAAGCTAAGCGATGGGTTTCATTTTCCCCAAATGTCCGCCGTAGCAAAAGTTTTTATAATGTGGTATAATGTCTAGTGTCTCTGGTCTCTTTTGTGTGTTTTGGTACAAAAGATGGATGAGGGAATTAGGAAACTAATATTATAAAATGTTTATTGAGTAGCAGGATACAAGCTCCCTGAACTTCATTTGACTCTGCCTGGGCCATAAATGTGCTCCAAAGCTACCTGCCATCCTCGTTGTATCCATAGAAAGCCTTGACAAAACAGAACATACCAGAGGGAACTCGCAGTGGCCTCCGTGGTAAACTGCAGGTCGAAATGTCGTGTGCCCTTGAGCCTTCGGGACTCAGCAGCCCGGTCCCAACACGGCCCGTCACAGACACCGTGATAGGCCATGAGAAAACAAGACTTGAGTGCTGCATTTGTTTCAGTTCCCAAGACACACTACACTTCGAGCAAATGTGTAATCGTAGATATACGAATAGACGAATAGGCTACTTACTTACACGCGTCATGATTAAGCAAACGGAAAAAAAATATATATATATATATATATATATATAAATATATATATATATATATATATATATATATATATATATATATATATTAGTGATCGACTGATATGCTTAATCTGCTTTAGTTCTTTTCATAAAATGAGCTCTGACTTGTTTGCGTATCCCATAATAAAGGTATTTATCCATACATTTATTATTCATAACGGTTTCTGGAGTGCTAGCTCCTCTTTTGTGACGCCTCACTCTTGTACGCATACGACATTCAATATCTTATGTGTGAAAACTCGCCGACTCGCTCAAAAGCTCACGGTTATGATAAACATTGATTGAGTGACGGTACGCAAGTGGACTGAACCGAACATGCCGTTACGAAATGTATTAAGACAGAAACGTATACCGTTACAACCCTAATATATATATGCACAGTGATATGTAACACAATGTTTCCGTTTGCCTTTATCACAGAAAAAAAAACGACTTTTATCATTCTCATTTCTATTAAAATCCTAAATAACAAGTCAGAAATGAGGCAAAGAGCTGACAAGGTCTGGCGGTGTTCTACAGCCTTGCGAATGACCGCATGAAATAGAGCCAGGCGAGTGAAAAGAAGACAATTTTCTGCCTGTGACGTGTGGAACAAAAAGTTCCGCCGGGGCTTCAGATTTGTCATTTTTCAGTGACACCAAAGGTAAGCGCAAAGTGTCAGATGGGATTGACACCGGAACACCACGCACAAGGGGATGCGTCTACACGGTAATGGAGGGAGATTGAGTGCACGCCAAGGATGGCTGATTGGGAAATGAATAGCTTGTGAGCAGATACACTGACTGGATTTCATCATCAGTCCTCGTTCACCATTTTCTTTTTTGATCCGTCTGTTTTATTCTACACAACGATGAAGGTTTATGGAGGATTTACAGAGCAGACATCCATCCTATACTATGAGACGCATGCGGATTCCGGACAGCCAAACGTCTCAGGTTTAAATAGTCTCAAGATAAACACGAGCTACTGTACCCGCATGCCGGAAGCAATTTTATTTCACATTATGAATGGGAGCAAACAGAATATGCTCGCTGGTTTATTTATGATGTGATTTAACAAATGTAAATGGAATTGTGCATTGTGAGGGGTTTGGTGCAGAGCTTCACCAGAGATGGGAACTGGATTTTATTTTGCCGGCCAGTCCTCAGTCCGCGACTTGGTCACCCTTTTGCCATCGTCCCTCCATCCTTATTCATAAAAGTAAATAAAAAAATAAATAATAATAATAAATAAATAAATAAATAAATAATAATAATAAAAATTAAAACATAAATAATAATAATAAAGACATAAATAAATAAATAATAATAAAAATTAAAACATAATACAAAAAAATGATAATAAAAAAATAAAAATAAAAAATTAAAACATAATACAAAAAAACGATAATAAAAAAATAAAAATAAAAAATTAAAACATAATAATACAAAAAAAATGATAAAAAAATAAAAATGAAAAATGAAAACATAATAATACAAAAAAAAAATTATAATAAAAATCGTTCTCCGTGCACATCATTTTAGAGCGCTTCTATCCTTGCATTTCAACAGTTTTTCCCACCCCCCCAAGCCCAGAACAAAAGCATAATAGGCTAATGGCAGAGGTTTCCTCATTCCTGCTTGGGTGTCCAGTGTTCTATGCATACAACACAGCCAGATGTTTTAACGGGCTGGTATTATCTTGGAAGTGGATTGAACTGTTTAAACTGTGTTTAGCTTCCAACACAACCAACTGTCGATCAAGAGACTGACTGGCAACGTTTAAGCGTTTCAATCAGAAATGAGCGTCCGTGGGTACTTGACCTGAAAAGGGACGGACAAAAACCCACTACCCCGTCTTTGCTTAGTTCATCCTTTTTAAAAAAAAATAAATAAAAATTCTCATCCTCCGTCCCCAAAATGGCCGTCCGTCCCTGGTTCAGAATGTTGTTTACTCTCTACTCACGTTCAACAAAAAGATAAGCCTACAGGATGACACTTCAAGTGCGATCCAATAATGACCATCATCATACTACGAAAGCAACTCAAGACATTTTACAAGCAACACCTGAAGGTGATCGAACGAAAGGCCTACTTGGAGGAAAACTACGAATTGCACTCCAGATTTTCGGCAGTCATTAACTCCAAATGATTTGCATAAAAAGTCGTAATCCCTTTGTGAAACCTCTTAAATGAAACCCACCTACCATTCAATCACCTCTTGCAAATTCATTAAAAAAAAAAACTCAGTCAGTGTCCAAATACTTCTGGAGAAATTTAACATTTTCTTTTTCCTTTCCTGCTTTTCAATGGCGGCGCAACCGGGTCTCCCCGGAGCATCTTCATGTAAATCCACATGAAATATGTTATTTGATGACCAGTGCAGTCAAAAGAATAGGAAACACAACTTGAATGAATGAATGAATTTGAAGTATGTACTGTATTTGTTTTGTTCCCCGTCTCGGTATGCTTCCAAGTGAAAGGCAGCTGCAGCTGAAATGTTTCCTCAGCTGCTCTTGACTTTATTTCTCTCCTGATCATTCCCCGAAACAGTCTTCTGTGTAAACATTCATTTAATACTATTTACCGTCACATTCCCACTCGCCATCGTTTTATTCATACATGACTTTTACTCCTTTACAACATGTTTCTTATTGACCACATTGTCTGGTAATTGCTTTCGAGACGCAAAAAATGGAAACCAGTTCCTATGGAGACAACAAATCTACCATGTACTGTGTGTAATATATATTTGCACGGCAATTTTCTGCTTCATTGACCCCAGAAGTCTAAGCTGGCAAATAACTAGACAAAATAAATAATAACACAATCCTTCACTGCCAATTAGACCATGAATGCACCTACAAGTTCATGCAGTTCACGTGGAAGCGGAAACAATGAACCTTGAAATGAAGATAGCAGTCTGTGTTCACGCTTGTCCTCGTGCCTTATGACACAAATGTTTCTTTTAACAAACTGTTAGATAGCCAGACAGATAGACGGATAGACTGACGGAAAGATGTTTTTTTACGGCCAATTCGCTGTGCAATGAGAAACCCAACGGAACCTATTAACCTCCGCCTAAATTGGCCCATATAAGCTTCATCAAGCCTGAAATTGTGGCGATTGAACGGGAAAAAAAAAAAACCCAATCAAGTCACAGTATAATTAATTTTCTCATGTGTTAATTCTATTATGGGTCGACAGTCGTGATTTTCATCATATCTTTGGGGGATTTTTTTTTTTTTGCTCCAAACCACCTCATTTAATCGGTTTTTAGTCTATTTTCATTCCATTAGGTTTAATAGCGGCCCACTTTGAAATGCTGGTTCACAGCCTTCAGACATCATCACATGCATGAAGACCACGGACCAAGCCGAGCACTGAATTAACACCCAATTTCTTCATTTTGCTGCATTTTTTTTTCTTTTCCTGTATGAAAGAGCAACATTATCTCCACATGCCATCTCCTCTCACCCCGCGTCACATCACTGATCTACAAGGTCCAATGCAGCACAGGATGCTTCCTACAGGAGGTTCAACCACAGAATGTTTTGTGTGGGAGTGGATGAATAGATCAATGGACAAATGCGTGGATGGTTTAAACCGCAGGTGACATGTACTTATTTGCACTATGTTTGGACTTTATTTACTTCTCAAAGTCTTAGCTCCGCATTTATCTTTTTTTATTTAATTTTTTTTTTACCATGTAACAAATGCGTTATTAACATAAAAGCCCTTAATTTATTACATCATCCCACAAAGTAACTTTCATAGAGTATATTTTACTTCAAAAAGACTGTATTCGGTCCTAGTAAAGAGAATAAAATATTGAGCGTAAAATTCTCAGGGTACATTTTGGGGTCAGGCAACGTACGTGGTCTTTTTTTTTTTTTTTTTTCGTGACTCATTTTGCTAGGTTGTCGGTTTAATATAAGTGGAATATTAGTGTAAAGACTATTATCATCTTGACATGCGTCGTAGGAGGTTACTTTGCAAAATAAAATATTTTTTAGCCACAAATAATAAATAAATCGGAAGTACTGCAAGTTTTTTTTTTTTTCATTTAGGCTCAATGAGCCTCCAACCACGCCTCAAACTGACTCAAGTTGATGGCGTTTGTAGTAGGAGAATACGTTTTATCTTTAAGGGCGCCACACCCAATTCCAGCTGCTCTAGCGCAATCACCTGACTTCACAATTCACAATTCTGTTCAGAATTTTGAGAGTAAATGCCGTATATGTCAAATCGGGGAGATAAAGGCCTCCCTTATTAGAAGGAGCTTCGAGAGTACTCACTCTCCCATGGGAAGTTTTGTTCTGCCATAGGAAGGAAGAAACGACCCGGTTGAGCTTGCTGAAAAAACTTTGAGGTACAGTCAGCGGAATACAATGAAACGAGTCAATTTTTGGTAATACATTTTTTTTTTTTTTTTCTGCGGCGCATAAACACAGACATCCGTCGTTTGCAAATACCACAACATCATCGGTGAAGTCAAGGTCGGCTAGATTTTGTTTTGTGGTCGTGTGTTTAGAGCTTCTGCCTCAGATGGCGGCAAGAATGGCTAATCACCGTTTGCACAGTCTGCTGTATCCCCCCCCAAAAAAAAAGAAAAAAAAAGAAACAGAAAACACTATAAATGAAAGCCGATCCAAAATGACGTGTGTGCGCACACGGGCGCGCACAATCGTTCAGGTTTGTAAAACTTTCGAGTACATATGAGTGGACGCACACCTCCAGGTCCGTCCCCGGGGGCCTCATTAACAGTGCTGAGCGAGACAAGTGCTCACTGTAGCCCAAGACAGCAAGAGACTGTTGAGTCTACAAACAAAAGCCTCAAAGCGTGCACACACACACACACGCACACACACACACACATGCTGATGCGCACAGCACATGCATATATAGGGCACAAGTTGGATCTTTTTTTTGTCCGGATGTTAGTCGAAGTCGCTGTTGTGTCTGTCATTAATCCCCTCCGCGTCTTTCTTGGTCTTGCTCGTCCGTACTATCGTAGACTTTCTGTCGAATGGCTCTGAAAAATGCATCACCCATATAACATGCGCAATTCCCAACATCAGAGACAGCCGCTCAGCCTAAAGCTTCGACCAATTTCCTCTGGTGATTGCACCCACCGCAGTATGATAATATGCGGCAACAACGTACTGAGACAATCTGCAAAAGCATTTTCAGCACAGCATGGAAAACTGTCTAATGAAATGGCGCCATGATGATAAATATTACTTAGCCTTTTAATACGCAACAAAGATGTGGGAGCCTGGGGAGACTGCGCAGAAAGAGAGCATTATGTTTAAAGAGAGAAACAAGGTAAAGAGAAAAACAACCCAATCATTAGAGCCGCAGCGCCTCCACCGCAAATCGTCTTTAACCGTGGTGAACGTTAGATAGAAATCTGAATGCCGCTCGCTGCTTCTCTCAACGCCAGCCAGTTTAAATAATCATGAGTCCGCCCGGGGGGAACTGCTTGCTAAAGGAATGTATTTTCTAATTAGATAAAGCCACTTTTCCAATTTGTTGGCTACTTAACTATAACGCATGGCGGTGAGCGAAGCCTCAGAGTCATCTTGAGATGCGGCCAATCCCCATCCCATCACGCGACGCTCACAATCGCATCGCTAGGGAGACAATGGATTTTGTTTGTGCGTTTGTCAACTCTATAAAGTCTGTGTTGGAGCTCCAGCGACAATTGATGAGAAAATAATTTTCATCTGAGGCCAAAGCAGAATCAGATAGGCTTTTACTTCGCCATTAGCAAACAGCGCTCGATAAACAGTGACTGATTTCTCCCCAATTTCTTTTCAGCAGTGAATCCAGTGATTTCTATGTTTTTAATTTTTCAAAAGAGCCAAATAATGACCACAGCTCTTTGAACACTGATTATCACAACAATTATATAACCTGAAAACTATTTAGTGTTGATTGATTTTTCGAGACAGATATATTTTTATTATATGACCTCTTGGTTTAGTTATTTTCCTTATAAATGTGTGTAATGAACAAATAAATCCTTTTCAGCATTTGCTTTGAAGTTTTTCTTACTGGTTTGAAATGTCTTCATGCTCTTCGGCAGAGGTCTTCAATCCTGTTCCTCGAGGGCGGGTGTCCTGTCTGTTTTCCATCCCTCCCTGCCGCAGCACACCTGATTAAAAAGATCAGGATTGTTTTCCGGCTTCTGAGGACTTTGCTGATTTTTTTTTTATTCATCGGGTTTGTTGCAGAAGGAAGAAATGGAACAGGATTGAAGACCCCTGGTCTTGGGGCTTGGTAGCTTTCAGAACGCTTTTTACCGTATGAACCCTCACAAGCTCTGAGATCCTCCGGCACCGACCGTTTAATCATCCTGACAGTCAGGACGCACGCTCGATGGGGCATTGTTCCAGTTTTACGACCCCGTTTGTGCTGAAGAACCTCTCATAACTGCTGGGAATGTTTGTGATCTTAAGAACAGGTTCCAGACTTAATCTTTTTAATTTAGCATTTTAACGAAGACTTACTTCATCTTTTTTTTCAATTTTGTAATTTTATTTTATTTATTTATTTATTTATTTATTTATTTATTTTTTTTAATTATTTTATTTATTTATTTATTTATTTATTTATTCATTTATTTATTTATTTATTTTTTTATTTTGGAAATGTCCAAAACAGATCTGTTCATTGAGACTATGCCTTCCAATCCCAAAAATAATTTGAGCACTCCAATTGTAGAAAATAAAGTGTGGGTAAACTCATCATACAAATAAACTGTCGTCGTTGTGACATCACTTGAGACCTTGGCAAATAATGTGAGACTTGAGATCTGCAAGCGTCTCCAGGATTATCCGTTAGTATGTGCAAGTCTTACTCCTGTAAGCAAAACGGCTCAAGCCGCAAGACTGTCGCTCTGCAAGCAGCCCTTTTCTCCTCTCCATTGCGTGATTGTCAGGTGCCATCAGATTGAGGTGTTTTATTTTACTTATATTATACACTTGTCAAGTCCTTGTCTTTACCTAAAACATTGTTAAAGAAAAAAATTAAATATATTATAATGGCAGCAGTTTGAGCCTGTAACAATTTTCTAAAATTGCTTCGGAATGTTTTTGGAATTGGAGCCAATCTGAAGATGATGATAGTAAATAGCTCGTGACATTTACGGTGAGAGCGAACAAATGTAGTTTTATCAACTGGCCTGCGTGCTGGATCCTTAGACAGTTTGTGACCTGCAGTGACTGTGAGCTTAGGAGGAGAGAGCAACAGGAGAAGAGAGAGGATGCTTACTTATTTGCATATCTTAGTGGGTAATGACAATGCACAGATGGAGAGGGAGACGGGTGAAATTTGATCTCATTGCATCACGGAAAGGATTCTGACACTCGAAATTCATTGGAGGCAGCTTCAAGCCATAGGTCAAGCACTCAGGCCAAGTTTTACATAAAGGGAACCCCCCGAGTCTCCCACATCCCGACCTTGCATCTTTTAAGCAAAACGTTCCAAAATATCACTTTTTGAGGGTGTGTGTTCAAATCAGGTGTAATCACACCTCCTACCCGACTGAATAAAATGAATTCATTCCGTAAGTGGATGAGAGGGTGGAAGGATAGGGCCTCCATTTTGCACTAATTTCAAGAGATAATTAAAGGCCGCTGCTCTCGTATTGAGTGTAATGCAATCAATCAATGTGGGTAAAGTTGGAAGTGAAGTTGAAAGTGGTAGCAGACTTTCAAAATACATTTTTATTGCTCCTACCTAAGTAACTTTTTTTTTTCTTGTTCGGTGAGCGATAAAAGGCATTAACTCATTTGGGAGAAGTTTTCACACATTGCCATACAAATTAAGCAAATTAAAATACTTCCATGTTAGAGTCCAAAATGTTTAAAATTTATAAAGTTTGCCAATGCAAATACTTTTAGACAAGAAAACTGTCCAAAGCCGCAGAGTATTTGACAGCTTCCTTGCCTCAATGTTTGGTGCAGTGAGGTTAAAATGTATTTAAAAAAAAACAACATAGGACCAGAATTTCTGGACTATAAGGCGCACCTGTACATGAGACACTTTCTGAGAAAATTAAATAAATAAAAAATGCATACAGGCCGCACCAGGCTATAACCCGCAGGTTTCTATGTTGGAAAAAATGAGTTGTTTACTGCATGTACCGAATGATTTTGTACTATGAATGTACATAAACAGATTCTTAAAACAGTGCCTTTTAACACGGCAACAACTTGGCTAATTAAAATAGAACAGACCCAAGAGAAAAAAAAATTGACATTTATTTAGCGTATTTTCTGAACTATAGAGCGCCCCTACTGGTGGGAAAAAAAAATACACCGAAAATCCGCACCCTTGTATTAGCTGCATGGTTCGAAATCTCGGACAACTATTGATTGTATTGTAATCTTAGGAGGATCCGCAAGTCATATTTGTTTCAATTTCTTCTTATGACTCTTGACATTGAATCTCTAAGTAAACGCTGTTTCGATGGCAGACGTCCCCGCGATCATAATAGCCGTCCGTCCCTTCAAATATCTCACTTTTTCTTAAGTACATGTTGATGGACATGTGGAATCCATTATTCGTTCGTGAGACACTTGCACAGCTTGGAGAACATCAATGTGAAATGAAAAGACCAACTACTTATTGAAGAGAGCGAAAAGCAGACTGACGAGCAATGTAAGAGCATCATTGACCCTTGCTTCCCATCCATTTTCGTTTAAAGATGGCGGAAAGCCCGAATGCGATATCACATTTTAATTAACACAACTTGAAAAGGCCTTGACCGATCCAAATGAAATCTCAATCAGAAAAACGCCTCCAGCTTCCCGCCTATATCTTAGTCTGCAGCAGAAAGCACCTGGCTGCGTTCCGTCTCCGACATGCAAGTACCTTTTTAGATTGCCACTTGAGGAAGTTTTTGCTTTTTTTCTCCCCAAAGTGGAGCCTTGATATTTTTTTCTCCTGTCTCTCATTACATACAATCTTTGCACCATTGTGATTCAGTTGCAAACTGCCACTCCCCCGCCCCCCTCCGCCACCTCTTTTTCTATGCGACTCCAACTTACGGCTGACTCAACAAAAAACTCAGAGATGATGAATGGAAGACGAGCGGCCTCAAATTCAACCCCCCCCATTCCTGTTCTCCCTTGAAACTCTGCACCGGATCTTGTGCTCATCATGTCATCTTGGTCTACTGCGCTGACCTTCAGGATGACAGGACGGTCGACACAACAGGGCTGACTCCTGACCGGCCCACGGCTTGGTAACGGCGGGGGACTTAAAATGCCACCACGGCCAATTAAGGTGCGAGTATGCCACCGTGCATCACAGACTAGAACTTCCTTTGCAGGGGCTGAGCCGCTGGGCCTTAATCTCTTAATACCTTCGCCGGACCTGCAAGGTGACCCAATGGCACCGCAAGACAGAATGCCCTTAGTGCCCTCCAAATACGGAAGGAGGGGTGAAGATGTTCGAGAGTAAAGGAAACAAAAAAAAAATCAACAGCGACATTTTTTGGGGGGGGCACTTGATCCGTGACTGATGCATTAGTGTCAGGTTCTCCGTTAGAGAATGAAGTGAACCTTTAGGCGTTTCGGACCTGGTTTGGGCTTTTATCGCATATGAGTGAGTGTCGATGGCAAGCGTGTACAATGCATCACAAAGAATCTGTCTGGAATGTCATTTCCCTCCTAAATCATTCTGTTTTCACGCATCCTCTTGAAATATAACTGCGGCAGATGTGTCGGTGTGAGAGCGTCTCAGTCCAGTGGTCGGTTCTAAATGAAAATGGATGATTTGTAAAGAGAGGTAGTAACTCTGCAGACACACCATATGCCTTCATCTCTCCCTCAGAGCTAATTTATTGACTCTGGCTCGGCTGCAAAGAGAGGCTTACTCGTCTTTTGAGATAGCAGTTCAAGGTACGCTTTGTAAACACATTGCAACTTCCAAGTGAAAGGTGAATTTTCTTTGCTTTCTGTAAAAATACATGGTGAGTGACACTCAACTGACTTGGAGAGTAGCAATTTATTAAATATATACAATAAAGACATGTCAGAAAGTGAAAGCAGCTTTGAGATTTTTCATTTAAAGCAGCATTTGGTATATTTACCGACTCAAATGTTGATGGATTTGCAGAACTTTGTTTACCGTTTCATCGGCAGAATTAATCACCTGGCGGTTCATTTTCAGACTCAACTTAATTAATTCCACAAATATATGACTTAATACTCTGCTGTTACGACTCTTAATGGATAAAAGGAATTGGCCTACACGTTTGGATAAAATGAGAACATTCTTCTCGTCAGGACTTAAAATGTGTGCTAATTACCTAATGGATTGCAAAAGGGTATGTGTCAAATGCGGCTACTAATGATAGCCCTTAGTTTGTCATCTTAAAGAAACAAGAAAGAAACATCACACTCCCAAAAAAAATCCTGTGTAACTTTCTCCCAGAATGCTGAAGAGTTTTTCTTTCTCACCCCGTGGTGGGCTGGTTTTATTTTTTATTTTTTAAGCACCAAGCTACGGAGCCCCTTAGGGGACACGGAAGAGAAAAAAAAAACCTTTGCGTTCCCTTGCAAAGATTGCATTCCCTCGCAAAGTTGTTTTTTTTTTTTTTCGAGTGAATGTAAATTTTTTTTAATGCGCGTTTATGTACTTCCGGGTCATTTTCCGTGTAAACAAACGCAGCAAAGATGAAGTGTGTTCACCCGTGGGCGAGTTTAATTGAATTTTACTTTGAAATTGTCTTGAAATACAAAGAAATAAAATCAGTTGTAGATATTAAGCACGGTTTTCAAATAAGTGAAAGACAGTACCAAGCCCTCCTCCATGATTAGTGCCGCCTCCAACGTACTGTCGTCTCTTGAACAGCAAGGCAAGGGTAGTCAAACTGACCCGGAAGTACATAAACGCGCATTTAAAAAAAAAAAAAAAAACATTCACTCAGAAAAAAAACAACTTTGCGTTCCCTCGCAAAGTTTGCGAGGGAACGCAAACTTTTCAAGGGAACGCAATCTTTGCAAGGGAAGGCAAAGATTTTGCGAGGGAACGCAATTTTTTTTTTCTCTTCCATGTCCCCTAAGGGGCTCCGTACCAAGCAGCTCCACGATTTCATATGCAGTTTCATGTGGGTGTCATTACAGACACTCAATTCCCTGATAGCAAAATATGGGTGAATCAAAATTGCAAAATGGTTCAGATTAAGTGTTGAATCTGCGCTGACGCTAAATATTGAGCATTCAAATTTCTTAATTCAACCAAAATACAATGTAGATTCAATGTCGATTTTAAATCACAAACTTTAATGCTGACAAAATTATGTTGAACCAACGTTGATTGACCATCAGTTTTCAACTAAAACAAACAAAAAAATGCCTTCTTAATCCTAATTCAACATTGATTTAACATATTTTTGCAATCTGGTTTTGCTCCCCTCTGGTTACTCCGCAAACATCGATGCAATAATCTAGCTCTGTCCAGCATATCCGACGTGATCATGCGTACTACTTCAGAGGTCTCATTTTTCAGCTCATCAGGATTGCAGAACATAAACCTTGCTCTATAGAGACAGAAGTTACGAGCAATTAGGTACATCGATGTTGTGGGCCACATGAGCATCTTATCCAGCATGGCTCATCAATTTCATTGCGAAATCTCCTGACGGCGAAATGCCAATGCTTCGGTGTATCATTCTATTTTGGCTCGGAAGATAAAATTAAGATCGGTTTTGCAAAAGCCGCTACACACCAATCCGACGTTAGCCGCCGTGGCCAACTGTCGCGTCAGCTCCGAAGCGGCACGTCGGATCGAAAATTGACCAAAGAACACGCTGCAAAAGCTGACGGAGACAGCAACCACTCCGGACCTTCTGCGCATGCGTGAGAAGTAGCAGCCCCCCTCTCTTCCATTGCAGCGATAGTCAACGCGTAGCCTTTTATCGTGATGTTGAATAACGGCGGTGATTACCTCGGCGCTCTTCTGTCCAGCAAGTCGTTATGTCCATAGAGGATATGTGGGAAAAAAAAGGAAAGTTCATTGAGTTCTTGAAAAATAGCATCGTTTTTCAACTTTCGGCACTTCCGGTTCTTGTCCAGTGCACTGACTCGCTAGCTAACAATTGCAATTTGGACGATTTACTGTCATGGTCCGTTTTGTCCTGTCATGTTTATGTTTGTTTTTGTCCAGCTGGAGTGGGGGCGTTTCCTTCCTGAGCTTAGTTCCGGGTCTTGTCGTCATGGCTGCAGAGACGCGCCCACCAGACACGCACCTGTCACTCGTCACGTTCTTGATTACGGGACTATTTAAGGACGCTATGCCGCCAACTCAGCGTCGGAAGATTCGTCTTGCTCATGATCCAATGCTGTGAATTGCTGGCCGCCTCGGGTTTTTTTTTTTTTTTGCCTTATTCGTTCTTAAGTGATTTCTTTGTTTATTGATTATCTCGTTTGTGCTCTTTCGTGACTTGGTTTTCCTTGTCCTTCAGCAGCAAGCGATTTTCATTTCATTTTTTGTTCCTTGCCGTTTTTTTCGTTCCCGTTGTTATTTTCCTGGTGTGTTTTTCCTCCAGCGTCTTTTGTTGCACTTTGTCGGTCTAGCGTATGTTTTGTATAATAAATATCTTTGTTAAATTCGTTTTCTGTCTCTGAGTCCTGACCTTTTCCCACAGATTCTGGAAAAATATAACAATTACAATGAATGAATGGTGTGATAAGGACATATTTTATTCCATCATGGTGGTTTGTAAAGAACCACTTCACTGCTGACAACTTGAATCGAAATCCCTTCATGCCTCCATGTGATGTGTTTGGGGCTTTAGGGAAGACCTCTGAGATTTCGAGGGTAAACTTTCATTTTAATGGTTTTGTTTAATAGCTGACCATGCTGGCAGATATTGCCATCCCAGAAAAAAAAAAAAAAAGTGATGGAAGAGGGAAAATCTTTGTTTATATAGCAGCAGATACAACATGTGAATGGACTTGAGAAATGAGTGTGATTTTCATCTCTCCCCCTCAGGGGCCACATTCCGCGAGTATCCGGTTTGCTTGAGTTAATGGCAAGGCACAATGCAACAAACAGAGAGGGATGTGATTGCTTGGCTCAAGTAGGAAAGGCCCTCCTGAGCCCCATGACTGCACCACTCATGCTTTCAATGACTGAGTGCTCCGGTTTTCGAAGGTCAAGACAGAAGCTGTGGAGTCATGAAAAGCTTCGCCGTTTGCACAATGCAACACCCATTGGATTTTGGGAAAACGCGAGTGTTTTTACTCTCCGCGCTCACATCCGGGGTCTTGACCCTAAGGCCGAACTTGGATGCATAGAAAGGACAGCATGAATACGAATAACACATTAAATTGCATTTTCTCACGCAGCTGAGGGAGAGCATAACAATCTTGAAGTCAATTAGTTGAAAATGTCGTCTCTGTGAAGAGCAACGACAAATCCAATACATGCTTTTGCTTTCAAGTTGGCAAGTCTAATATTTGGAAGCTTTAATTAAAATATATTTTTAAAGTTATTTGAACTTCATGTAATGACACTTTGCAGATAAGACCATCACAATATGGCCCCATAAAAGTTTACCCAACACCTCTGCTACGAAGGAACTCTGTGACATTTTGAGGAATATCATTCTTGAAGGAAATGTCAATAACACTGTCACACCTTTTTTTTTTTTGCTCCATCACTTCCTCCTCAGTTGTTGAATGTAATTAACTTTGAAGTCATAAATACAAGGACGTGGACGTAGCAACTAAACTTGCCAACATGGTGAGTCTTAAACTAAAGATGGCACAACAACACAACTAGAACACTGAAGCTGATTTCAACAAGATGATATTTTTTTCAGGGATCATTTAAGAAAGAAGAAAACTGTGACATTACTCCGACCACTTCTCCTCTGTGGCAGACGATTATCTCCGTGGGCTGTCATGGTCCTGCTCGTATGAAGGACAAACAAGCTGGTTTCCGGCACTGGGACAACGCACTCGGCATGCTTATCAATGGAAGCCTGTTGAGTCTCCCAGCATGAACCTCAACGGCCACTTCTTACTCACAGCTTGGTGGCCAGATGCCACATTCAGGGAGGAAATAATGGAGCAGCACTACTGTTGTCCCTTAATTCATTTGTTTCCCTCTATGATGTTCAATAAGGAGGGAAGAGGGTTGAACAAGATACCAGACAGCTACTCAACTATCTCAAAAAAATCCGCTGCTTGATTCTTGACATTTTTGCTGTAACACTTCAAATTTCCCCATTGTGGGACTAATAAAGGACATCTTTATCTTTATCTTTATCTTTATCTTTATTTTTCAGTGTGGCCTGATGCGGGATGTGTAATGTGGGATTTGTCTCTGCTAGTCGGAACCTAGCGACTACTACAGAAAAAAAAAAAAAAAGACAATAACAAAATATAAAGTTCATCAAGGACATAAATTCCAACGTTAAAAGTTCAGAAGGGGAATAAGTTATATAAAGTGACCTGAGATGCAATTATGCTGATTCACAACAACTGCGCAAATGATGCTGAGTAATGGAGCTACAATTATGAAAGTGGTAGTAATCACGCTAAAGGGATATGCGAAATGATCAAAGTGTCACTTTGGAATATGGGTTTGTGTTTTAAAAAAATGTAATGGCAAGGGTAAATAAGCTGTCGTTATTTGTGTGCTTGTTCAGTCGTGCACACAAGAGAGAGGGAGTTGAGAAATATTTTTTTTCGGTGCATATTTTAGTTCTTGCAGCATGCAAGTCCTGTAAAGTGGGTTGGGGGGGGCTGATGGACGATCCTCCTGACTTTATTAATTGTCCGTTGCCGTCAAAGTTTGTCCTTTTCTATAGCCTCACCAAAGCAGACCGTGATGGATGAACGCAGAATTAATTTAATGACTGATGCATAGAATTGCCTCAACAGCTTCTTTTCAGGATCGAAGTTATGTTGACTTCAGGCTAATTCTCAAGAACTTGAATGTCTCGACGATTGACACGAGGCAGTTAGCGCAAGTGGCAGCTTTTCCACATCGAGCAGGCGGCACCAGATCACCAGCTGCTCCGCTCAACGCTCATATTGAGACTTATTGCCTTGCGTTGATGAGGCCGATGACGGCGGTGTTGCCTGTACATCTGGAAGAGGTGGTTTCAGCCTCACCCGTTTGAAATTTGTAAATCCGCCAGCAGATGGTTGGCGATATGCTGAAACTCTGGAGGAGTTTGGAGGAGAGGTAGATAAAAGGAAAAAAACAATCGGCAACTCTGCCGATGAGTTTTACTTATGTTAAATGACAAAGTTTTAATCAATGAGCTGATTGATTGGTCGGAGCTGGAGGTGCGAGGTGGGTATTGGACTGCCCCCCCCTGAAATATGATTGGATGTCCCCAGTGCCAGGCCAACTAATTTTTCGGTACTTTCTGATTTTTGCGCAAAGTATCCAGTTTTGACCCCATTCTCAGTAGACAACAAGAAATTAATGTTTATCAGCATTTTCTGAAGATTTTTGTCATTTGTTAAAAAAATAAAATAAATAATAAAAAAATTATATATATATATAATTTATTTTATTTATTTTTTTGCAGACCCTCTGAGATTGCCTTCGCCCCCCCATGCTCACTCAAAGATAAAAATCGAGTTCCGCCTCCTGTGGTCGACCCCTACCACATTCTTTCCCTGATATTGCCGTAAATAGCGACCGTCGCTCAAGTCTTTCTTCGACAAGGTTATTCAAGTTATTTGATGGAATACAAGCAGAGTGAACCAAAAAGTGAATTGTTGGTATTTTGTCAACTTCACCCTGAGAGCTGCCATAGGATAAGCGTGAGTGTGATTACAGTCAAACGTTGAAACATTGACAGTCAGAAGAGGCACTTGGAATAACTGGCCTCTGGCTTTGTGCCAGTTTCCTCGTGTGGCCCTGAGGCTGAATTGTTTCCGAATCTCAATAGCAACCAAGCAGGAACAGTCTTGACTGAAGTTGTGCAATTTCCACAGCAACGTGTGGAACAGAGCTGTCAAAACACGGCGGCTTGCAGGTGAATTTTTAAACGCTCTGAAAAACACCTGTGAATAGTTCAGTGTTTATAATGAGTGATTTGTCAATTATGGAAGCTGAGACGTTCTTCAGTTTGCCCTCATCTCTCACAGAATGCGGCATGCCGCTCGCTCTCTCACCCCTTCACAAGTAATTGCGAGACTAATTAGGAAGGGATGACGTTGACCAAGTGTTATGTTGACTTGAAGGGGAAAGCTACGGGTTCCACAGACTCACATTCGCCATCACTTAGTAATAACCTGTTGAACACATTAAGCGCTGAGATAAAAACTTAGAGTAGTAAGTGACGTTTCCATATATTAAATTTGTGTCCATTAAAGGCTCGTAAAACCTTTTGTAGCCACAAAATGTTGAGATGTCTGCAAAAGCAACTGAAGTTATTACTGACGGTACACCAGTATAATTTTAACAAGATCCCCCAAAAAAAGCTTTCAGGTTATTTCCCTTCATGGTAGGGGGTAAATGATTGGAAATAACTTCTGTTCAGTGCAGTTTTGTACCACTGCAAATTACAACAAAAACAATAAACAATTAAAAACAGTTAAATTTACACCTCTTTGACTATAAGTCAAAATGGAACATTGCTATTTTTGGTCAGTATTTTTAATGCAGCTTTTTTCATTGGAGCTCATTATAGTGATCATATTGTTAACGTTTTATGGCAAATAAACAATTTCATGGGATTTAAAGCATTACGGTAGCGGCAAGTGAGGTAAAAAAAAAATCGCCTCTTTACAAGTAACACTGTTCAACTGTTCTTAGATGACTGCAATTTTAAATTTGGCGATTGCAGAATCACAATGAAATTATGGCAAATAATTACCTTGACTTCCATAATCTGTATGCACGATTATATTACATGGTCATAACAGACTGTTTTTCTTGACATTTTGTGTAGCCTTTAATTTTTTTTGATTTGGTAACCGTTTTCAAAAAAAAAAAAAAAAAAAGTCATGTTGGAATAATCAAAATTATACTTACTAAGGCCAAAACAGCAAGGATCATCTTTAAGACATTTTTAAAATCAGCCTTCTTGGCCTCAGCACAGCTATGGGTGGTGTTCACACAAAGACACGTGACATTCTCCAAGTGTCCACTTCACAGAGGTGAATTGTGATCACCCTGGCCAACTTGATATCATCCTCTCGTCAAGTTCTGGTTGCAGTTTCTTCTAAACATAATGTACTTTGCGCACTTTGAGCTTCTCCGTGGACACCAGTGAGTCGATTTTTGTCAAACAAAATGATGAAAAAAAAATAAAATGTCAAACTGTGAGCCTCTTGTGTGCTGACTTTAAAGGGAATTCGAGGAGCTGTCTTCATTGGGTGGAAAACCCCTCAGCTGTGTTCACACCCTCAACGGCGCAAAGGCCCGTTTCAAACTGAGCTCATTGGCAAAAATACCGAAATGAAAATAAACTTGACCCATGTGTACAAATTGACCGCGAAACATCGCACCTTGATTGATGCTTTATTGGAATTACTAACGCATGGTGAAGCATTTTAACTTTGCTTGTGAAAGACTTTCACTGTAGCCCAAAGCAACAATTACAGGACACATTGGGCCCAATGAATCCCATCATGGTTGCCTTTGTTTTGGCCAATTAAACCGATTCACTGTTTATCTGTGACAAAGTCAACTTGCAAGCATGACAGTGACGCGAACCGAGCAGAGTCAGCAAATACGCATCATAAGATTGAATTTTGTTGCAACTGAATTTCAATGTTCTTTGTGTCAGACTAATTATCCTCACTCATATGAGATTCTGCTTTAGAATCTCATTAATTAGAATGAACTTTTCTTCATGGAGGAAGCCGTAATTGTCCAATCTAAAGCGGAAGTCGAGAATAATTTTTTTTTTTTTTCACCCCCGTAGATGTGTAAAATTAAACGTTATATTACTTTTGTGTCATTATGGTAAACACCAAGCCGTAAAGAAATGTGCATTTTTAGGCATCCTGGCAAATAGTGGTGAGCAAATGTTCCTTACAGTTGTGAGTTCAAATCTTGGCTCAGGCTCTTATTTTTGGAGGTTTTCTCCAGGTACTCCAGCTTCTTCCCACATTCCCAAAACATGCTCGTTACAATACAATACTATACAAATTTATTTTTATAGCGCATTTCACAACAGATGGAGCTTTCCATATGGTGTCATATAAATTAGCAGGTAATAAGAACACAAATTAAAACACATAAACACATTTAGATACCAGAAGAACAGCAGAACAGATTATTTTAACACTCTTAATTGTGCTGCTGTGAATTTGAATGTGATTTGTTTTCTATACAGTGCTTTGGAAAAAATATTCATACCCCATTCAAATTTAAAATGTTCTTTTCCTAATTGTATTTACAATCCCAGACTTGTAATGCATATTTTTTTGGAGATTGTGGTTGTATACGGTTTTCAAAATTTCATGTGAATATCAATCTGTGATGTGCGGTATGCATTTGTATTCAGCCTCGTTTACTTTGAAACTCCTAAATACAACCCCAGTGCAATCAAGTGCCTTCTGAAGTCCCCTAATTAGGTAAGAGAGTCCATTTATGTCTCATTAACTCAAAGTACAAATTAACTTGATTGTAACAAGTGGCTGCTGCTCATACAGTAGAGAACTAGACTTATATATATATATGAAATATGAAATATGAAATATATATATGGTAATTTAAAGGCTGCAAACTTTAGTTTTGGTCCTCTGTGGATGCACAATGGTGGCACTGATGGTACTGCTGACTGACGACAAGCAAATTAAATAATGGAGATTACTAATTGATAACGACGGTTTGCCTTGTTGGATTCTTGTGAATTTGAGAAATTGGCTAATCTCTGTTTACAGAATGCTTTCAGCAGCATTGTTTCTCCTCCGTTTAAAGACAAAATGATTGACGGTTGATCACCAGGTCATGGCTGCCCTGACCTTGTGTGCTTCGGAGGTTAGTACAAGATGTTTAATGCAGGCGTAGCCTTTTCAAATTCATCCAAACGTTGTCTCGATGGAGCTCATGCTGTTCACGTTCCTTTTTCTCTCAGTGGAAGCGAATGGCACAGTCTTTACAAACAGCATGATAGATGACACAAAGCACTGGAACTGTGCAATTGTTTGCAACATCACAAGAGCGACGCCAGCCCTCCACACCCACCCCACTCCCTCTTGATAGCACCTATTCAACTTCCAAGCAGACAAACCGACAGCTTGTCAACATGGCTTTTTATCTTGTACCCCAAAATCTCGCCACAATCAACCGTCATGAAAAAAAAAAAAAACGAAGTGAAGCTGAGCTGTCTCCGCAGGTGCTCTGCTAGTTAAACATAGCTCAGAAGCCTCTCACATCTTCATTTAGATGCCGACGCGTCACATGGGAGGAGGTCAGCTCGGTGACAGTGACGGGAAGGCCCGGATGCCAGACATGCTGTCAGTGCTCGTTAAGGTCAGCTCATTAAAGAATGAAATAAAAATTGCAACTAGAAAGCATGAGTGGGAAAGTAATTGGAGGAAAGGCTAGCTTTGCCTCCTCCTTCGCCGCCTCCTCAGAAGAAGCTGGCAAGGGAGACGACGAAGCAATGTGAACCCGAGCGCCACGGCTACGCTTTCTCCCGCTAATGATGATTCTTTACAGAATACGGATCAGAGCTTGAAGAACTTGTCATGTGTCGCCGAGCCACGCGGCGTCTCGCCCCGTATTTAGCTTAGAGGCAGCCGCAGATCACTAGACGGATGCAGGAGAGCGTAGGCGTGATTTAGAGTTTTGCTTGTGGTGTTGTGGGGGGGGGGGGGGGGGGGCGCAGGTAGAGAGGCGCTGAAGCCGCTTGATCCTCGGTAGAAATGTGTCAGATTGCAGATGAGAGAGACATGGAGATTTGCTGCGCATAGGTTTGATGACGCGCAGTCAAGTGTCAATCATTTAAAACCTTGCGAAGACAACCCCCCCTACGCCCCGTCCTCCCCCAGATAATATACATGAAACAGCAACGTACAACAAAACTGCCCTCATTTCTAATTAATGGTGTAGCTAAAACAACCAACTTTGAGTTATTCTCAAAAGCTATCCATAAATAAAGGGTGATACAATGTGGGAAAAGTATATAATAAATAATTACAGATGCTTCAATACACAGAGCCAATTAAAACGCAAAAGACTAATGGCTCTGGCTGGCTTCCATCAAAAGTTTTTCAATCATAAACATTACTGACTTTTTTGCAATTTGAAAAAAAAAAAAGGAACGCAACACAATTGTCCATTTGGCACATCACTATAATGTATCGTTCTTTTTTAAAGAAGGGCACAACAAATGAAAGGAAATGAAAAATCAATTTAAATCCCAGCATAACAATTTGTAATTTTACATCAGGGTGCTCCAATTACGGATGCTGTCCCGATCCGCACGTATGGACGCTGTAATGTTTGAACACGGTGTTCGTTAAGGACGCTCCATAATAAGCACAGAAGTCTAATAACTTGTCTCGCGGCTATAACATTAATGTCAAATAAACATTATCTAAACAATTACTTTAAAATAATGTAGAGTACAACAAAGCGAGTTAGGCTGCAAAAATGACTTCTATGGGAGGAGATGAATATTTTCAATTTTGGTTAAGCTTACTTGTGATTTCCCCCCTGACATTTTAATGATTGCTTGCACTTGTGGCAATAACGCATGTATTGTCGCCATCAACCTTTAGGAAATATAACTTGACCATTTTAGTCCCTCGCCATGATTGGCAATCACTCGCAGCACCAACGTTGTGGTCATCGGTGGTCTGCTCAATGAGCGAGAATCCTGCGTGTGCTACTTTTTTCCATTATCCGTTGAAAATCTATGCTGTCGCGTTATAGCAAAAAGGAACGTAAAGTTGGCACAAATGAATCCCTCTGTTCCTCTCCAGGCTTGACCACTCAAACCAAAAATTACTGTTACATTACAGCACTGCTTCTCAATTATATTCTGTTACCCCCCAGCAAGAAGAAAAACAATTTGCGCCCCCACCCCACCGCTCCACTCTCTTGCAAAAAAAAAAAACCTACACCGAGTTTTACTCGCTGTGCACAATGGGCCAGGAGAACGCCACTGCCATCTACTGGAGTGGATGTGCAATTACACTTTATTGTAGTACGGCGGAAATATAGCATGTTCCTCAGGGTCACATGTGCCCCCCACAGGTGGGCCCACCCCACTATTTGAGAAGCGCTGCATTACAGTAACAGAGTGGTTGCATCAAGTGTAAATCGATTAGTCATGTCGAGAGAGTGAAATGATCAGATGCTACATAGTAGCATCAGCGCTAACACAATGAAAAGGACGCCAGCGTTAATACTGAAAAAAAAGGGTGTGTTGTGAATTTACTCAATATGATTTGCCAAGACAAAATAATATCACGTGGATTGAGATGATTTTATTTCATGCAAACCCCTTGGTGAAATAAAATTGAGTAAATTAAAAAAAAAAAGAAGAAGTTAGGGACAAGATCAGAGAGGTAGAAGGTGAAAAATAGTGTTCATAAAGCCTAAATACAAAGAAAATGAATTTGAGTTATCTCTTTACAGAACCGCTAAGGGTGGAGATTATCGATACTTCTAGTGATTAATAATAATAATAATAATTTGCCTTTTATTAGTCCCACAATGGGGAAATTCGAGATTCGAACCCAGGCCTCCTGGGGAGACTGGGTCCTGAACGCGGCGCCTTAGACCACTCGGCCATCCTAATAATTTTGCCCGGCCGGGGCCATTATATAACCCAGTCTCGCTACCTATCCCTAATATTGTGAATGTTACGTTGAGCTCGCCTATGTAATAAAATCGAGCCAGGCTATTTGCGAAATGACGCTCTTTGGTTTTTTGAGTGCCATACACATGATGGAAATGTATCCTCTAAAGTGCGAATGATTATCACATAATAATGTGTCAATTAATTTCCCATTAATGGCCACTTACACGGGGAAAAAAACTCCTTGTCGCAATTGCTAAGTCGACATCTGTGAGAATATGCTTTCTATGGCTCCGGAGAAGCTTTATAGTCTCGGAAGATAATAAAGATGATAGATTCAGGCTCGGAGATGTTTTTCCTATACAAAGCCTATGACATAAATTGGGCGCCTGGGGTTTTAAAGATGTGGGCAAAGCTTACAAGCTCTAATGATGGGGAGAGTGTGTGCTCCGTGGCCTAAAAGTCAGGAGATGTCTGTGTCTTTTCTTTCGTATCTCCCAGCGATAAAAACATAAAAACGTCTGTTGCAAACACAATCTCATGAGTAGAGTCTGTATGAGAAAATGAGAAGGAACTAACAATTGGATCCTGCGCTCAAGGATGTGGGAGCACTCAAAATGAAGTTGTGGTAGCCCATGTTATGGCAAACCATAAAAGTTGAGCTTTGAGGGGAGGCAAATTCTTGGCACGGTATTTTTGCTCGCAAGATTACTCAAGTCATGTCGATGTCAACCTCTGTACTGCTGATTTGTCTGTTTTGTTTTATGCAGACATTGCAATTAAGTTCTGGGATAGGTGTAGCGCACTGTCGAGGAGATGTATCTTTTGAAAAATTTTTTTACAAATATTTTACTTTAACAAAATGTGTCAAGATGGGAACTTTACCCTATTCTGCCGGTCCGTCTCCCGTTCAAGTTCCCTTGCGTCATCGTCCACGCATCCTTGGCCGTCCTTGTCTTGTCAAAACGCTTCCGTCCTTGCATTTCACAGATGAGCTTGGCTTGGGTTCACACTGTAGAGGTGATTGTACTTATTGCAGTTCATCCTATTGCGCAAATTAAACGCAATTTAAGATGCTTATTTTGGCTCTCAATTGCTTGTTCACACATCCACGCGTATCACTTCCGTGTTTTGGCCCACTTTAGTCTTGTTCGCTCTTTTTTTCGCTTGCACTTTCACACTTTCTCTTTCTTTGTTGAACACTCAGTTATAGGGCCAGTACACACAACCGCGTTATAAGATTTAATTAATATCTGCAGTAGTTGACCCAGTCACGGACGATTATACTGATAATCTTCTGTCCCTGCTTAGTCCATCCTTTTTAAAAAAACTTCTCAAAACGGTTGTCCATCCAGGGACGGAACATTCCGTCCTTGCGACGGAATGCCCATCTCTCAAAATGTGTACAATCACTCCACACAACGCTAAACATATAACATAAAGAATGACAGAATATTTTTAAATTTATTCCATGATGTCAGAGTACAATAATACTTTTAAACTGTCCAAGTTATTTGATTACATATTTTATTATTCTCTAATGATCAAAACACTCCATTGTTGTTGCTTTAATTTGACCACTGCTCTTCAGTAGATGCAGTAATTTTAGACTTTCCGAAGTGTCCCCGGTGTTTCCATCTAATCCACTTGAGCGCTTCTATCAGCCTTTCAGCTCGATCTCTGTCAATTCCACCACCACAGCCACATGACATGAGAAAGGCAGAGGGAACAGTGATCAATTTCAGATATGGACCAGCGCACCGGGTTTACTAACAAAAGAGATTTCATGCACTGTTAGAGGTATTGAGTGGCCAGTGGATTAGCTCACACTTCACATTAACCCTGAAACCCGATGACAACGGCCCACTTAACAAACGGAATCACTTAGAGCATCACTGATAATTGAGACAAAGAGGTGACACGCTGCATTTAGAAAACAAATTCTGATGCAGAATCAGTTAATGAACTATTAACTCATTCACTGCCAGCCCAGGTAAAATGAATGTATTTTTGGATTCTATACCCGTCAATGGCAGAGAAAGTAAATTTTTTCTGCTTGGCTAACTTAAACGCACTGAAAAAAAAAATATTCTTGCATTGCTTTTTTTTTTTTTTTGGTCAGAGAATTTCTCCTAATGGTTGCTCTGCCTTATAGAAAGATTACTTTTTGATGACTGTTGTCTGTCAAAGTCGAGACAACCTCCTAAGTGAGCTTTCTCTGCACATACAAATAGCTGAATCTCCAAACTATGTCGCCACCATCTCTCACAATTACGCCACAGAGATCCATTCAATTATTCTGTGCACGTTTTATTTTTCTGATGACGAAGACCAAAAACGAAAGTGAAACACGACAAATTTTTGCTTGTTTTCAGACTGTTTTTCTATGCTGGGAGGAAACTTAACAAGCGTTCTTTCTTCTTTGCAATAGCAGCGCATTCAATAACCAAGTATATTTCTTACAGTGGTTCCAGGGCGCATCATCATCCATCATTGCGATTTCACAATGAGGTCTGACTGTGTAATTTGTTTGCTTTGTTCGCTGGCAGCAGTTGTTTGCCAAATCTTGTGTTCTCACAAAAAAAAAAACACACACACACACACAGCAGAAGAAACACAAAAAAAGCTGAAAGCGATTCAGAAATTCAACATTGCCTTTATCTAATTTTCCCTGTCTTGTTTTGCTTTTGTTTGACTATTCACTGAAGTGCCACACAATACAATAGGATCAAAATGTCCTAGGTGTTATTTTTACTTGGGTTTGTCGTGCTGAATGCAGATGCAAGTTCTCGTTGTAGGAAACCCATCATAGAAAAGATTATTAAAATGAAAACAACTACTACCGAGGCGCCTTGTGATGCGACGCACATATTGTATAGGCTGAGCAACTCTCTTGACCATTGGGCCTGATCGAGCTAGCATGCGCGAGCTGGCATGCGCGAGCTGGCATGCGCGAGCTAGCATGCGCGAGCTAGCATGCGCGAGCTAGCATGCGCGAGCTAGCATGCGCGAGCTAGCATGAGCACATGCGCCTTGTACAGAAATACAGAAATAGCGCCCTCAACTGGTGCTGCGCCCTTTGATACAGCGCGTCTTTTGGCCGTAAAAATACGGTAATTACTTTACTTTATTGAGTGTCATTATGCCCTGAATCTTTATTTGGTAAGCTTGCTTAGATACAGGTATGATCATGCAAGTGAACAACTCTGTGTGTTGATTAAAACACTGAGATCTGTACAAATAATGGATAATCAAGGAACAGACATTTGCAGTGACATTTAGCAGAATTGACGTTGCTAACATTTTTTATTTTATTTTATTTTTGTATTTGAAAACAAATGCATTCATTCTGCTAATAGGAGATACTGTCATTGGCAGCATGGGACGAACGTCTTGTAACATGCCTAATGGCAGCGACCGTACCTGTAACGTGAAAACAAATCCAAAGAGATATGTTACTAATAATATCCAGTCATTGCTTGGTGGAACTGGGACAAACTGGCGAGATGACTTTTAACATATTTCCCCCTCTTGGTTGTGTTTGTGCTCCCTGATAGAAATATTTATTTCACTTTGTCGTGCTGTACAGGTAGACATATTTCCAATTTGCCTGCTAGTACGGGCACCCGTGAGTGAGCTTTCTGACTCGGGATGTATCATTGTAATGTCTGTCACACATACACACGTTAGTCTTCTTTTTACCTTTGCCACATTTCTTTGTTTGTATTTAAAATTCCAGCCCGCCACTTAAAGATATGAATTTATCACTTCATTTTATTCTCTGCTTTTCCCTTTTTCAGGTCCGTATGATTGTTGGATGCGCACAATACATTTTGAGCTCTTTGCAGCGCTCTGTTTTTTGCCACTTCACAGCAAATTCTGAGACACAAGTAGAAAATGACAGCAAGCTTTTATTTGACTACATTGGTGAATTTGCATGCATTACATACAACCACAAAAGGTGTCATCTGGCTTCGGATCTAAAGTGACGCTTCTTCTCAAGATGCTTTACATCCACTGGCGATTCTTTTTGCTTCATCAGTTCTCATCCTTTCACCCTCCTGTCCTTCTCTTGAGATGTGATGTAAAATTAAAGAAGGTAGAGATGTCAGTGAGGTCATCTTGCATCACAAATGCATTTTGAGGTTGAAGAAATGTCATTCATGATTTCTGCAAAGCATTCCAATGCACGTTAACGTACACAGATGGCCACGTCACATTTCTTAACGTCCAGAATTTCAGTGACCCGGCTGTTCCTGCAAATCACAAATCTCATCTGGTGTGATTAATGTTTTATATCTAAGAATCACCTTTATTTGAGTTTAATTAATACGGTTGTGCTCATAAGACTACATACCCTTTAGCCAGAGATGGGCATTCCTTCCCATGGACGGAATGGTCCGTCCATCTGTCCCTGACGTAAGTGACTGCCCTTAGCTATGTAAATGAATGAGAACAAATAGACTTTTTGGACTCTAAAACCCATTTATACTTTGAGAGATATTATGTGTCCAGCATGACTAGATGAATGGACCCCCTTCCGCCCCAAAAACAAGGTTATCATTAATTATCATAAACCATTGAACGCTTATTTAATTAAAGACAGCACAAAAAGTTGCTTAACTTTCCTCCAACAGTAAGTTTTAATTTCAAAGTTGTTCATTTGCTCGAAGCATTTTATTTGGTTACAGTGTATAATCTAGTTAAGAAATGAGAGCATCTTGCATTATTATGTGTCGAATTCTACCCTGAGATCTGCGCTCTAAACTAAGATTACATACAAATCCGTTCCTAAACAGATTTGTGCGGGCCCTTCTGTTGACAGCGGCGAGGAAGAAAGAAAGTGATTATTGGAACCACTCACACCATTGTTGCCGTACATACACGCTAACACACGACAAACACGAGTAATGCATGATCACACTCTGTCAGGCTGTTTGGCAGAAATGTGAGGACGATATACGAGGTATTCCTCAGTTATCTTTCCGTGGCTCCATCGCAGGGTGTTCTGTCTTTATTTACACACTTTGATTTGCTTGCGCTTAGCAATCCAGTTGAGGCTTGAATTGAACGCAATTTAGTCTGATGTAACATGGTGTCAGATTCATATGAGGCACGGGTCAGACAGATGCTTTGCTCCGTCAGTCCATAAGCCACCTGTGCAGCGACTGTAAAACAGCTCCTGTAGTCAACGCGTGGAATAATCAAGATGTGTGCGGGGGAATCTATTACCTGTTAATCTGCAGTCAAGGACTTGAGCTGCTCTGGGTTCTGTCTTTTGCTCAACTTGGGTAAAAGCTGAGCGGTTTTCCGTTGCTTAAGTGCCAAAAGGGACAAGGAGCAGTTCGTAGAGGTCCTCAAATTACAAGCACATGGTGCTACTTATTCTTAAGTAGGTTTGAGAGTTGGAACAAGCTAAATAATTATTTTTTAAAAGCCATCTAAATTAGTATTTCCCCAATTTTTTTGAGCCAAGGCAGATCTTTTATATTAAAAAAAATTAATGGAACACGACCAATTAGAAATGGCCCAAATTGTATTGACAAGTAAATTCAGTTTACTCACACATTTTTTTGTACTTACTCAGTGTGCGTGCCACTATGACATATTTGCACAGATAAATTTATAATAAATTTATAGACACACACACATACATGATGAACCCATTTGATTTTCTCAAAAATTTTGAAGACACATGTTCCACTTTGCGGCACGGTGGACGATTGGTAAGCATGATGGCCTCACAGCGCAGAGGTGCAGGGTTTGATTCCGGTTCTACCCGTACCTGCGTGGGTTTCCTCCTGGTACTCTGGTTCTCTGACAAGAGCAAATTATGCAAAATGTACTGAAACACTGACCAATTGGACGTCTGCATTCAGAAGTTTAGAGATGGTCAAATTAAGTTCACCTGTAAAAGTCATAGGGCATTTAAGTTCATCCTGAATTTTCATCTGAATGCCAAATTTCCTTAACTTTTTATTGGTTGTGCATATTGTAACAAAATTGTTGATAACCAACTGTTGAAGAAGAAAAACCTGCACGATGACGATAAAAAATATTTAAGAGTATGAAAATTAATTTTTCCTTAAAAAAGGCCTCCTCTTTACTAAATGCCTTAACACTAATAAAGGCCTGGTTGTGTGTGTGCTCTTGTGTGAACTTGTGTATGTGCATGTGTGTGCGCCCATACCTCATCTCATGTGCTTTCTCAGCATCCCTTCCTCTTCCATGAACCCTCTGATGATATTAGATGCGTACCCTCCATCTTGCTTACGCTCCGTCATACTTTTCTCGGAACCCCCACTTCCCTCGCTCTGTTTTAACGTGTGTGTGTGTGTGTGTGTGTGTGTGTGTTGGGGGGTGCGTGTGTGTCTGTGAAAGCGAGAGCGTCAGTGTGTTTGTACAGAACTGCTCAATGTGCTGTGACAGAATAAGCGCTGACATCAACACTTGTTCCCAGAAGGTCACCTGAACCTTTCTTCGAGTGTACTTGCTCCTGCACACACCATACAAAAGACCGTTTCTATCTATCTATCCCTGATTAGATAGATAGCTCGATAGCTAGCTAGCTAGCTAGCTAGATCGATAGATTGATAGATAGAGCGATAGCTAGCCAGCTAGCTAGCCAGCTAGCTAGCTAGATAAATAGATCGATAACCAGCTAGCTAGCTAGCTAGCTAGCTTGCTAGATAGATAGATAGCCAGCCAATTAGCAACATAGCTAGCTAACTAGCTCGATAGATAGATATATAGATAGATAGATAGATAGAGACAAGGAACACATAACATCAGGTCTTAACGTTGCGACCTCACATCCCACACACGTCACACCGCTGTAATTAGCAGAGTGAGAAGAAGCCTCTGGCAGAGCCAACTGTTAATGTCACTGGAGAAAGCAGAGCGGCATTTGTGTTTATTGTTCTGCTGTTGTTGTAGCTCATTATTTCATGTCCACAAACAAGCTTGACCTTTGTGACAATTTGTAATCATCAGCGTAGCAGCACACCCACAAGGATCGTTAAAACCGCACTCTAGAGTGTCAGATAGACAGATGCGGAGGATGAAATCCATGAAAATATCCCAGAAAAGACAATATGCCATGGGTGCACAGGCATATTATCGATACAGGTGTATATAGAGAAAGTTGGCAGAGAAGTTGGCAACTTTTCCATTTACGGACGAGAACAAGAACCTGTAGTGGTTGTTAAGGGTTGGTCGGGATTATTCGTATAGAGCGAAAGGGGCCTGAGCAGTGAACAGGGATAATAAACTTGCTGATTCTCATGAATTTAAAGAGGCTACTTTACAGGGTTAATATACATAAATGCCTTCTTAGCAAGCACAGTTTCACAGGACCCGTCATGCAGATTTTGCTACATTTTTGAATTTTTCATGGACGGACATCCTGCACGCTTTTATTATCATCTCAACCACCTCCCATTAGAGAATCACAGCAGCCCAATGAGATAACAGAGGTCACTTTCAAAAACATACACATTGTTCAAGGGGGATAAGTAATTTAAAGTAATACACATTCAACCTACGAATATATTTACAACGACAAACAATACAAGATATCATTTTAATCCGAATCTGTATTTTGAGGTCCCATTTTTTTCTTGAGATAACAATTATTTGTCATGCTTAGGAGTATTCATTTGCTCACAATTCCAGACGCAAAACAGGTCAAATTGGTCAGAGATACAAATTCTGCTTGATTCAAGGCTGAAAAACAACAAATCGATTTTGTGAATGATTATATAATCTAATGAAGGAAGCTTTTCTATGAAACCATTTTGCTTTACAGAAAGCACAGTTAACAAAACGCTTAAGTTTATGACACACACTGACAACAATGAAGTGCAGAAGGTGAATAAAGGGCAACTGTAACGGCTCTTATAGCAACTCTTCAAATCCAACATGTTTTTTTTTTTTACTTTTGATCCCATCTTCTACTGCCAATATGTGAGATACAAGTTAGTTTTAACATATTTAACATTAAAAAGTAAAATTTATCACGTTAAAATGTGTGAGGTTTGACTTCCAGTTAAAGATGCGCTTTTATAATATCCTGCATTTGTAATAGACCAAGTGTTCAAAGATTTTTTTATGTATTTATTTTTTTAAAGAAGAAAACCATGATGTTTGTATGTTTATTGCTCAAATTCATGCTTTTATCTTCAAGGTGTTTGTTCTTAGTTTATTTAATCTATTATACACTTTCTGAACATACTCAATAAATATGCAAGTGAGTTTTAAAATGGAAATAATTGATATATTTATGACTGCTGAACAATAGAAGGAAAATCACAAACCGTGTCGGCTCAGTTTTCCACCTCCTTGCCAGCCACCGAAACAACAGAAGAAAAAATAAGGGCTATACGAAATATTTTTTAAATATTTTTTTCTCAGGTCTGCACCATCAGAATTGCATGCTTAAGAAAGAAAATAGCAGCAAAAATATTTTTCCCCTTAGCTTTGAAATTCCATACTTACCTATTGACAATGTACGAGGGAATAAAACAGGGGAAACGAGGGCAAAATACAATCGCCACTAAACAATGTCATAAAGGGGGAAATAATTATTTTTCCTGCAATTTTGCATCACTACATTTGCCAGCCAAAGAGGAGGAATCAAAAGAGCAAAATTAGCAGTTTTGCACTTCCATGTTCACCTGCTGAACAATAGGAGAAAAAAATGTTGAATAAATACAATGTTTTGCATTATTTTTTGTACCTCCATGCCTGCCTGCTAAACAATGAAAATGGGGAACAAATACAATATTGTTTCCCCCAGTATCTAAAATTGCCTCCAAAATAAAACTCAGCAGCCATTTGGCTCGGGTCTGCGAGAACATCATATGACCAAACCCAGAAAAGGTCCACAAGAAAAAGTAAATTTTGGTCGACAGCAGGTAGCAGTGCTACTAAAAATGTTTTTTGATGGTTTTTAATGAATTCTTATTCCACAAATGCAATTTCGCCAGAATACCGTGTTTATGTTCACATAGAACAATTTTTGACTTCTGCTTTAAATTCTTAATCACTCTCAGTAATAATGCACATTTGACACCAATAGCCGTCAATGGCAGCGAATTACACTTTTTTGATCTGGCAGAAATGAACCTAATTCGCAGGGGTGGTCTCGTCATATACAAAGTTGGCTACTGCCTATCCCACCCCGTAGACTGTTCCTTGGCGATAATTGATTTGGTTGCCAGGATGAGACTCACTGTGCTATAATGTAAATTGTTAAAAATAAATAAATAAATCAGAATGGCTTGCATATTTTTTCTGTAAAATAGACAGCAAATAAAATATTTATTTTGTGGTTTAATTTCACACTTGATGCGTGGGAAGACACTCTGGAGACCCAACTAGTGGTATACAAGCAATTATAAAGTTAATTTTCCATCACACCGTATGTCTTAGAACATGATTTTTCAATAACCGCATTTAGTGTCATAAGTGACACTAAAGATTGCTGCCACCTAAATCCTGCATGAATAAATAAAAATCTTAGAGGACTGTAATAAATTGTTTCCACAACTAATGCACGTTTGATTACGGCTGCAAAAGACTTTTTCATCTTTGAGATTTAACATCACGTCAGATTTCTTTTAAGGCCGATAGAGAGTCAGAACCTTGGCTTCGCCTAAAAGCGTGTCTTTTTATGTCGAGGGAGTAGCCTTTGTAATTGCGAGGCCTTATGAGGGTGTCTGGGATTGTAAGGCCAGTGAAGGTCTGCCCGCCTTGCAAGGACCGTCGCCGCCAGGTGCCGACAGCGGCGGCTCCGAGGTCAGTCCACCGTTGACTGTTCGTCCCTCGGCTAAGTGCTCTGTTCGCTATCACTTTGGGAGGAGGAGGGGGGGGGGGCAGGCGGATTTAAATTTGAGGGCAAGCTTTTAACATGCCGCAAATGGGCCTGGCAGAGATCACAATGAAACAGCAGTTCACAGTTCAGACATATTCAGAGACTTTTATTTTTCAGAATGTGATTAAGACTGAGAGAAGCCAGACTCATCCCGAGGTTTATTACTGCCTTGCTAAACTGTAAAACCAGACTTTTGCTGTTGTTGTTGAATTTCAGGATATTTATTTCGCACAATACTGTAGGATTGGAATAGTGTTGAAGCAAAGTCGCATGGTTTTTTATTATACAGCCGCTGTTTTTGCAAGACGGGTTTTCAGGTGAAAGTGCTGATGTTAGGTAACTGCGTAGCTAATTTTAAATGACAGGAAGAGTACAAAGTAAGTCAGACTTGTTTAACACAAAAGCAGAAAATTATCTGGTGTATTGTTTTAGGAGTCCACTTTATGTGAAAAGCGTTTCAACTTATTTTTAAACTATTGAATTCAAAGGAGAAGAACTCACTGTCAAGCTCTTTTTGTTTTGTACGTCTGTAACATGAAGTCACAGTCAAAGATTGTGAAAATCCTGCTACACGTTTTTTTTTATAAAACTGCTTCTTTTCAGTCCTTCCAAGCAAGCAAATGAAATGAAAAAAAAAAAAGGATAAACGGATTTTGCAGGTGTGACTGGATGCAATCATTCCTACTTTAGATTTTCTTGTTTAACCTTCTTGCGCACCACTGATGTCAGTTGGCGTTCAGAACACATCTGTATCGTGTCCCTCTGGGGTTAACAAAAAAAACATTTTTTTGTTAAACAGAGCCTTTATTTTATTTTTTTCAGCAGTCTGACAAGAAAGTGCCCACAACATGCATAACGTGCAAATTGAACATAAATCAGTCTCCTGACACATTGAAATTATACATTTGAGTCACTTGCCGCTTTGTTTTTTTTTTTTTTTGTTTATGCAAGGTTACATTCATTCAATTTGTGATATAGATTATTTTAGTGGCATCTTTTTTGGGGGGGGGTTATTTTATAAAAGCCATACACTTGCTTGGTACACCTTCTCACTGCCACTTGCGTCATAAAAACGAAACCAAAAAAATAACTGAGCAGTACACTACACAGCAACAAAGTGCCTGCCATGCAAATCTACAAACCTGAAACACAACATCAAAAATGAAAACTGTCTCTGTACCTTGTAGCACCAAAACGTAGCACACAAGCAGTAATGGAAATAAACTCGGTTGATTTTACATCATAAAAGACAAAAAGGCTGACTGCCAGTACATTCAGCGCATTTTGGTTGCTGTTATTTGTATTTGGTTTTAAATGACTTTTTTTCAATTAGAAGTATTCATATTCAACCCATTTTATTTTATGAAAACAATCACAAGCAATATTGTGAATACTTTTTAATTATTATATCAGAGTGGTTTTACACTAATCTCGCGCATCCCCTGCGGTGCAATCACGGGCAGTTAAGATTGGATTCTATTGTATGAAAAAATGCATATTGTCATACCTTCAATTGAATGACCGTGAGTGTTGAAAATGTGTGTTCTTACACAGGGAGAGCATTGTGTCGCTTTAGAAATCTTTGTTTCGGGCTGCAAAATATGAAACAATCGCGGACCATAACAAAATCAGAATCAGAATCAGAATCATAATCAGAAATCCCTTTATTGTCATTGCACTCAAGTGTGCAACGAGATTAGAGAGCTCCCCTCTACAGTGCAATACAACAATAATTCAGATAAATATATAAATTAGATAAATAAAAGAATAGTTAGTGCAATGGAAAATAATACTGAATAGGATATATAAAAACACTTCACGTTGCTGTTCTGCAAGGTAGGGGTGGTCGTGTGTGTGTGTGTGTGTGTGTGAGAGTTTAGAATGGAGATGGCTCTTGGAAAGAGCTCAAAATCTTGTTAATCTTGCGACCTAGAAGTGCTGAGGGATTTATATTTCATTCATGTATTTAAAAAAAACTAATACAGAGTGTTTCAGTTTGGGCAACATCCTTATTTTGTCATGCTGGTACGTTTACATATTCTGTATAAAATGGGTGTTGTTAGGACCCAGGGGTTTTTGAGTTGGGGTGGCTGCTGACGTCATGAAGGAGAAGAACCGGGGTAAGTGACTGTTGATTCGATCTAATAAGCTTTACGAAAAACTCCAACCGAACAAAAGAAAAAAAGAAAGTTGCTCACTCGAAGAAGAGAGATGTGTCTGTTGAGGGTGCAACATTTCTAAAATATCAAGTGATATGACAGTTTAAATGAATTTTGTCATGTTAGCAATGGCTCAGTGTTCCCAAAAATAAGGTAAGTCAATATCAAGAGCTGTTGAAATGCATGAAATTGAATACTGTGAATGGAGCGAAGTGTACATTTGGAAAGAAAAGAAATCTATTCATGTTTCTATTCTGTAAAGAAAATATTCACAGCCACATTTTGATGTTTTCAAATCAATTTCCTCATGATTTCCTCAAAACAGGCTCAGACATGACTACTATTAATCGGCGCTGTCTCGGTTACGGGTGCTATTTCTGTATTTAACACGTTCATAAGGCTTGGCTTATTATTGGGTGCAGGCATGATAAAACGTGCGATCTTAAAACATACGGTAGCATTCATGCACGCTAGAACATACGCTAGCATGTATGTTTTTAAAAAGGCAGAGGGCCAAATTGAGTTTAGCTGTATTAGTATTAAAATATTTAACACGCCAATGTTTGAAAGAACCTCCTCCTCTGGCGTGTTCAAATTGGTCACAGGGATATACATTTTGGGATAATCGTTTACATTCATTCTGGAAATGACAGGAATTTAATGATATTCAAGTCAGCTGCCTTAATAAGCACAACAGTCCTAAATCAAAATTAACAGTTATACCCCGTCCATCTGGTCTCTCATTAATGACCGACATCGCCAAAGTATGTCGTATTGCTCTGCATTTTATCCTCGACCCAACCTGTCGGGTCTGAGTCATTCCAGTGCATTTGGCGATGTTTGGCACAGCTGAACCCTGATTCACCTTGCAGATCCTCCTGGGGTTGGTTTGGGGGGGTGGAGGAGGTGTTGGGTGGTCTGCCTCTCCAGCTGACACCCACAAGGAAGGGAGGAGGTGGCGTTAGCAGAAGCAGTGGCAGTTTGAAAAGCTCCAGAAATGACCTGAGGACAAAACACTTTTAGAAACATTTACACAAAGTGACAGAGGCAATTTAGTCAAAACACATAGATGGCTTTTAAATTGATTGGCAAAGGCGCAAATAGTGGCATGTATATGTAACGTGAGAGTTACATACAAGCAAACAATGAAATCATATCTGGCTACATGGCGTTTGCGTTTTTTAAAAGTATATTGTGGCTCTCTCGCACTGAATGTTTAGATATTTCATATGACATCCCAAAAGCTCCCAACTGAAAACACCAAGAAAGCTTGGGGATGTAATTCCTCTGTTGGCTATCCTGTAAATATTGAAGCAGCAAGACACTTTGTTCTTGAATCCGTGTTTATTGATCATGATGACATAGCGCGCCGTGCCTGGGGATCAATGCTTTTTTTTTTTCTTTTTATAATGGGACTAATCTCTGGTTATCATGATCAGACCTGTATTTATTTTTTTTCTCCATCAACACAAGTAAAGCTATTCAGTGTTGCTCCCAAAGGATGTGGCTTTATTTATTTATTTATTTATTTATTTTCACGGTGAGAGAGAACGGCCGTGGAAAATCGAACTCGGAACCAAGGACAGAGCCAGATATAAAAAGATCCGTTGCTACCGCCACTTACGTGCTCAACGCCTGCTGTTTGATGGAGACTAAATAATTAATAATAAACACAAGATTACTTAAATGGGGTGGTTGTTTGGCAACCAGATAAATGATCCACTTGAACAGCATCATGGCGTTTCCGCCTGCAGATGGAGGACAAAAACAAACAATCAAACAAACAGCTGGGTGAACCAACATGTGATTTTCTCTTTTTTGTTGGTTTTGTGATGAATGACAATTTTTTTTGTACTGTAACAGAACAACTTTAAAAAAAAAATTTCAGGCTGAAACAGTCACTTAAATTGGAGCAATTTTTAAAATATCAATTATTGACATTTCTGGCAACAATTTTAGTTTGCGCCAAAACAATTTTCACAGTTGTTTTTACTTATCTGTTTAAGTTGTGGGACAAAACAAGAACAGTTATCGCTATAAAGTTCGTCTAAAATGGGGGAAAGCCAGTTCTCACGTTAGCAAAAATGTAGATATTTTGTCGAATTGCCCAATTTTAAATGTTATCAATTTATTTTTATTTTTTTTACTGTGTGGTTTCCAGTAATCACTTGATATTTGTTACACAACTGACTAAAAGTGAAATATTCATTGGAGCAACTCTGCATTTGTGATGCTTTAAATGTGGTCCTTAATTATTGCTATTAACCTGTCCATTAACATCGGAATGCGTACCTCATCCTGAATGGGCAATTATTTTGGAGCTTGAGTTAGTGTGCTTTTGGCTGGCCTTTTCTTGATGACGAGCAGTGGACTGTATGTCCTCTGTGCTGCAGGGGTTATCAGCATGACGCATGTGCTAGATGCAACTGCTAAAAGCTGACCCTCACTCACCCTCAGCTTTGGGGAACAGATAAATAGCTTTAATTACAAAGGACAATAATGTGTGGGTGTGTACCTGTGCGGCATCGCACAAAGCATATTGTAAGACTTTTGAAAGCTGAACACTGTTGAATACAATGTCGTATCGGATGAAAATTCTATGCTATCGTATATTGCATGTCACAGTTCCCAAATATTTATCAAGAAAATAAAAGAATACAGCCATATCGTTAGCAATATGGTGGAAAGACACATTGTTTAAAAGAGTTGAGTTGACTAAAGGCTTTCTAGATACGCACGGGGCGCGTGATTAGTTCCCGGCATGAGATTGACCAATGAGAGCATGAGTGGATTTATCCCGTGAGACGATTGGAGCAACGACTCAGCATCTTCCCTTGTTGTATCTCGCCAGTCTCATCCACGTTAATACCGCGGGTACTCTCGGCCACTTGACAAGTTCGTCAAAGACGGCCAAACATCGGCAAATAAAATGTTCAACTTTATTCTAGTTTGTCTTAAAACAATTGACCTGAACTGGAATCTCAGGTTGCATTTTATCCAAAGGTCCTTGTTGATGTTATTGTGCAAAGCAAAAGTGAAGACATGCTTACTTCTGACGACAGTGCTTCTTCTTTGTGGGTTTAAAACAGGGCTGTCAAATTCATTTTAGCTCAACGGCCACATGGAGTTAATTTTATTACCAAGTGGGCTGGAGCAGTAAAATCATGATGGGTGGCTCGCAATGGCGTTATAGAGGCGTGAATCTTCCCAAAATGAAAATTCTAAATAATAATAACAGTAAATTAAAAAAAAAAAAAAAAGTTGACCTCTCCGTCATGGTTTGTCACTCGCAGGCGTGTCTGGTCCCGATTAAAATGGCTTCGCAAGTGTATCTGCAATTAAATCCACACTTTTCCCTCCTTCTGCCAATGTGGTTCAAAAAAAGCAAAAATATATTTCACATATTTGAATGGTCGCCAGTTACGACTTCCGGGTGTGTTGACTCCGCATAGCGCTGCCGCCTCACTAGTGAGTATACAATCCCAAAAACGCGTTCATCACCTTCAGCGTTCGGCCAGCGAGAAGGCTCACTGTAACCAATTTGTGATCTGATTGGCTATCACAACTGTCTATCAAATCCGAAAGTCCATTGACATTGACAGAACCGATGCATGCACGATTGTATCTGAAGGCCTCGTACGAATAGTGCGTGCAACTGATATTGTGAAATCTGCCTGGCAACACGAGCTAGCTGAATTCTGATTGGATAAAAACTCTCATTAAAAATACAACACTGTGACATCAATGTGAAGAATATGATCATGATTTCTTGATTATGTTAGGCCAGCAGAGAAGGCCTTGACGGCCCACCACTGCCTCCAAGGATCAAGTTACTGTATTTACATGCGAGCTAATGTGCAACTGTTGCAGAGCATTTCTCAAACATTTAATCAGGCTTCAAACAGTTTTCTTGAGACATCTTGAGGTATAAATAAGGCTACCGTTGATGTATTATGAACTGTTTTATTTTTCACTGCTCAGTCATTGACTCAGCATTATCTCTTCCGCTATGATTGAAATATTTCTTTTAGCCTCCGTAGAAGGTCAGAAAAGTAATTAACCCCGTTCGGCGTGCGTCAACAGAAGAACCGAGACAAACAATCTGGCTTTTTAACGCACACGAATGCACGCTCACACAAAATGTGCAGATGAAACGACAAGATTACATTTGAATAAATGAAATCATGAACCATCTAATTGTTTTATCACCAATTTAAATTGATGGACATAAAGATGACATTAACAAGTTGTTTACTATTTATACACCTTCACTCCATTTTTCATAGCAGAAAAGAAATTACACGTGTGTGGTCTTTCCTTTTATTGTTGAAATTTTTACCAAGCAGCTGTCTTTTCAGCTTTATGCTTGCCCTCCACCCATCTGCTCCCCATCGTCCAACCGTTTCAATTTAAGAGAGAGACACTAAAGTGTTGAGAGGGTTTTAATTGTTGTGATATTTCCAATCCGGTGTGTACCTCCTGGAGACATTTTTCCCCAAGTGATTTCTTGCTGTGTTCTTTTTGTCTTTCAACCATGGCTGATTTTCCTTTTTCTTCATAAATAAGCTTGTTACATCACATTATGGTCGCCGATTCATACGCAGCACGATATTTCTTCTCACATCATGTGGGGAATGTTAAATGGTTCCTTTCCCCATTAATTGTGCAGCACTGTTTCTTCAACATGGGGATGGCATTTATTTTTTTGGATACACTTGCGGGTGCCTTACTCAGGTGTTTAGTGTTGATAGATTGCAACACAGAGCACAGGCATAATAAATCGAGAATTTTAAAAAAGACCAAATGTTGTCGTCAGCCAAATAGTGAGACCTTTATATGTGACCTCCTCGCTGAGATTTTGTGCATGCAGCTAAAATTCATCATTCATTCATTCATTCATTCATTCTAATGCCTGCGTCACGCTGCCATTAAATGGTTTAGATCGCACAAGATGGATATTCACTTTCATGCATCATTTAACTGGAAGATGACAACTGCAGCTAGCTACCTCAATCGCAACGAATGCAACACAAACTTGCTCGGCCAGCAAAATCCATGAGCATCGTTCCAAGAAAAAGCTGTGATTTATTCCAAATATCATCAGTAGTTCGGGAATCGAAAACAAAACCTGCACGAGGCTTCACACAAACAAACAACTTTTTAAATATAACGTGGTTACAAGATCGATTCGTAACAAAATTAACCGGAACCTCAGGTTACGAACGAACAATTGGGGTGAGACATGACATTTATAGAAATGTGCAATTAATCGAAAGTTTTTCCGATTCCGATTATTACACACAATGACTACAAAATTGGCATAATATTAAAAATGATTATTTTACACAGTACTATTATATATAACATTGTTAAAATAGTGTTCATTTTCCAATTTCTAATGCAATAGTGAGTATACTTGAGTGAAAAATGTGAGCGTTCTTTTGAAATAGTTTCTGTTCTATGACAATTTATAAGTGTGTTGCATATAAACGCCAATTCACTTTTACTTCTTTATACAAGGAAACCGTACGGGAATTTATTCATTTGCACCTTTTTTTTTTACTTGAAAATAGCTAGTTTTAGAAACAATCCAGCCCAAAAAATAGTTTTTCAAAGATTTGATTTCTCTTAATATTGTCCACATTTAAACATTTGTTTTTATTCTGCCTATAAATGTTTTTTTTTATAATAATCAGATTTAAATTATTACCAAAATAATCATGATTAATATTCTTTTTCCCATAATTGAGCAGCCCTGATAAAATATGTGGTCGACGAAAAGAAGTATAAACAAATTATTTTCATGACCATCTACAGAATTTATGTAATTTATTGAATTGTATTAGCTCTTTAAGCAACGCAGCGAACGGTTATTGTTGCCGTAATCGCATCCCTGCGTAAATTCTGGTTATCCGGGAATATGAACAATTCCAATTGCCATTCTGTGTTACAATTGAGCTGTACAATAGGCTGTACACAATGCTGGTCTCATTTTTTTTTTAGATCACAAAAACCTGTAATTCGAACAAGGGAAGCATCCACGTCTTCTATTCCATGTACGTGTGGCGAAAAAGCGAAACCTTGAGAGTCTGATTCACCAAAATGCATGTGTTGAGTCAAAGAATGGGGCTTTCCTCTCCTTGTATTGTTGTACTTTTCTATATTTGCCGAGGTATTCTGCTTTATTCTTGATGATCATTCTTTTTGTGGTTCAATGTAAAATAATAGCATAGTATAACTAGGCCTCAAATCGCTGTTTCTGGATTTAAGAGGTTTCATTTTTTCTTTTGCAGTACGTAGGATGGGGGGGGGACTGACTGTAATTGGGTCACAATCGTTGAATTAATTTGCATTTACTGGCCTCGCATGCAGTTTGTTAACAAGATGAGAAAAAACGCCATCAAAGGTTGTCTCCAAACTTTGGGTCACGATTACCCACATCATTTAACCAAAATACTTCGGCCGATCACAATCCAAACGCTCCAGCTGTCAGAAGCAAATTGCTCTTGTCCTTGGCACACACAAATCACCATTTAATGCATCAGCAAATCTGCACTGATACAAACGCAGCATGGCGAGTTAATGTATTGCCGTAGCATCTCTCGAATTAATCAGTGGCTCATTTGGCATTATCAAACAGATTGAAATTCGGAAACATCATATCGAAACATTTGCGTTCCACCTCTCTGCTAAACTTTTAGTTGTGCTCATGCACCATGAAGAGGAAAACAAATGGCATCAAAGGTGACTGAGCCGTGCCGCAAATACGTTCGCAGTCTAATCGTATATCGCTCCAGTGAGAAATAAATTCAGATGTTCCGTTGTTAGCCAAACACCAAGGAAGGATATTTGGGCTGAGCAATAATTAATGTTTAAAATATATTAAAAAAAACATGTATTTAGAGTGCTCGGTATTTTCAATTGGTAAATCATGTTCAAAAGAAACAAGCCATTAAAAATTCTATACGTTGTCATTTATGAAATTATTTTAAAATGACTTCCTAACCTAGCTACCAATTTTAGCCGTCTTGCAAATTGCAGCTTTCCGTATGACATAAATGCAGCGCTTCCTATTCATGCTGCTTTTGAAAGCAACAAACTGACAGCCATGGCAATTAAACTATTGAGATATGAATTCTTGCTCTCGGCGGTAAGATATAATTTAATGTCCTTTGGAGTGTAATACCAGGTCAGCAGTAAACACGGTAAACTAAATGTCTTATCCCAAACAATCCCCTGTGCAAATAAATAGATAAAAAATTATACCGACAAGTTTATAAGGGTTTTGAGAGAAAGAAAATATCTTTCAGAAACTCATACTCATACTTGGTCGTATTCAATGTCTGTCCATTATTGAGTTATTGTTGCTCTTTGAAATTATACTATATTTTAAACTTGTATGTTGTTATGTTTTTTTTTTTTTTGTTTTGTTTTTTTACTTTGACATCGACCTGCCTCAGGGGCAACAGATGCAAATTAGCCGTTGGCTATGATGTGGCATATTTACAGGAAACTGTTGAATTAATAGGCGCTGTCCCTGCATACGTTTGTAAAATAAATAAATAAATAAATGCTACAAAATACAAAGCATGTTTGACTCAAAGTGAGTTCTTCAATTAAGTTCTTAAATTGAGTTCTTAAAATTGAACCATTTATTAAATACACGGGCTCAATAGTATTGCTATTTGAAAAAAGATGAATTTCACCAAAATGTGACTTAGGATCGGGAAGTAAAACTGCCTGACAGGTTAAAGTGAATCCTTCTGTGCGCTTAAAGTGAATCAATTTGTTTGCCATCTGCACGTTTCCCCCAAATTACAGACACTTTACTGTCTTCACTGGAAATAGAAAATAAATAAATAAATTTAAAAAATCACAGCGTTTATAACGGCACCAAAGCAGTCAAGTGTGATCACACCCTTGTCGATGGTAAAGTCACAGCACTCTCCGCCAAGTGGCACATTTATTAATAGATATTTTATTTTTTTACAGTTACATCAACAACTCTCACTATCTGCGTAGACTGTACGCAGGTGTAAGTAAATGCAGTAATCGCTCCATGTGCAAAATTAAGTATGCAAGTAAATGTGAGTGTATTTGATTTTAACCCCCCCCTACATGTAATTAGCATGTCGGGACACAATTAAAACTTTGATAAAAGTGGCAATGAACACTGCACAAATAAAACTAATTACTTTTTCTCAGTGGTTCAGCTATTCATCCCCCCCTCTGATGCTATTTATGCATTTGAGTTTCTCATCGAGAAGTGAGTTTCAGTGGAAACCCATTTCCATGAAGCACACGTTGCCTGCAGGGGCAACATTTCAGTTATTATTTCTCAAACACGTTTAACACCACAGGGGAAATTTTTTTTTTTCTTCACAAGTATCATAGCTGCCAAATGTAGGCCAGACATAGTGGATGATAAGAAGTAAAGATAATAAGGTACAGTATGTGCGATGTTAAGACTCAAACCCAGTACTCGGTCACTTTGAAAACTTCCCAAAAAAAAAAAAATCAATGAGTGAGAGTGATATCACTTTCACATGCTCATGAGCAAAGGACTGACTTCCTTTTTGGAAGAGAACATTAGGTCTCTGGTTTATATTTTAGTCGCCTCACTTGGTGAAAATGACAGGACCGATTACGGTAATTATAAATCTGGGTTGATGTGCCCCCCCCGCCTCCCACCCCCCTTCCCCAGTACAATCTACGCCCATGGGTGGCAGTGTTGCAACTTGATGAGCTCCTACAGAAAAAAAAAAGTATCTAATCTAATCTAAAATGATGAAGTAGTTGCACTTTAATATCCGTTGCAAATGCACAACTCTTCCAGAAAATGTGCTTGAGCCTTATAGACGAACTATAAATTATGGACCATGTGGCCTGTGGAAAAAGAGCGATGATGGAATCGGAAGAACGAATAGGAGAGCGGGTAGAAGTGGAAGCATCTTACTTTAATGGTGCTGTGGGCGACGAGTTATTTCAATCAAGCTCTGTGACTTCTCCGAGGGTCACGTAGGCATGCTAGATTAACTGAGCAGCGATGGGAGGATGAGGCAGAAGAAATAATTAGCCCTGGCCAGTGGCATACCTTCTTCCTGTGTGAGGAGACGCAACTCTCAATCTGACCCTCTCGGCAGCTCAGCATGACGAAACACAGCGGAGCTACGAGCGAGCCCCTCCTCCCTCGTCCTCCACAGCTGGAGCCAGTAATCTGACAGCCGTGTCTGTTAATCACATCTCCATGCTCATTCTTCACGCTGAAAGGAGAAGAACGCAACGCACCTCTCTCCTCTTTCTTATCAACTAAATTTCATCAGGAGGAAACAGGGACAAAGTGCCTTGGAAACAGACATTAAGACACTATATTTAGTTGAGTCGCTTTAATGTGAAAGGCTTTACCATGTCGATGGGAAATGAAGCATCATTGATGTAATCCTCTTAGCGTTCTCATTATTACTTGTGAGGCATTGATACGGGCAGGAAAATGTTCTGAATCTGAATCTACGTGATGCAGGACGATGCCGGGATTGTGCGTTAAAATTAGCAGTGTGAGGTCAAATGGATGGGAAGCTTGGTTGTGGTCTTTCAAACCAGGTAATCGTGATTATTTATGACATCAACAGCGAAAAATGGAAGCGAAACAGACAACAAGAGCTCTTCATAAGCTTGACCGCCTTTCACCGGGAAACGATAATGCCAGTTTTCAACCCAGGGTGGTGCGTGTTTTGTTTGAGGGCCAAAATTAGCTTCAGAGATGAAGAAGTAGGATGTCAAATGGAAGTCTAAATATGTACCTTTCCACAGATTACTGATTTTTGCCGGACAAAGTAGCATTTAGAAGCTGATGAAGCAATTTCGACTGAATTGTTAGCACGGGAGGAGCTAACATTCCTCCCATTCCTGTTTATGAGTAAGTTGCCACTGGCTGTGGTAAAAAAATCAGAAATTGATCACCTTTACCCCCCTTCACAATAATGTTTACATTATGCCTGTGTTATGATGCTCAATTCAAAAAAAGGAAATATGAGCACAAAGGAACACACTCTTGTGGTGTTGCAGATTCTCAGCTGCTCCTTCAGATGGCTAAATTGCGAAAAAAAAATACATGGATGATTATTTGGTAGGTGACATTTTAGTTATTACCAGGTAATAAACAGTATATTAGCATGGGTCCAGAGGTTTCATCAGTGAGGACAGAAGTCAACTTATTGGCTATGGAGGGTTGATGTTAGGAGTGGTTGCTCGAGAGATGTTGACACATTTTCCAAAGTACCCATAGAAAAAGACACCTGAAACCCAACTCTCAGTGATGGGGAAAATGAAGCTTCAGATTTGCTTCATGAACCAGTTGTTGCATTTTTAATCCTCCTGATGTTGGTTTACAGAAAGAGTTTCAGTAATGGCAAGCCTGTGTGCTTTCAGCTGTTGAGGACTCAATAAAAACAACTGGTTCGTGAATCATCTTGAAGCTTCATTTTCCCATCACTACTAACTGCTGCACAGATTGTGCAGCCCTTTGATTTCCCATGAAGGCATCCCTATGGATGAATTGCTACAGCCTTTCTTGATCAGGAGTCAATCAAACAACCATTCACTCACACGTATGGCTCATTTAGAGTCCTCAGTGAACCTGACGTACTGTGGACAGCGAACTTGACAGTACCAATCTCTTACATTTCCTTGGTACTCGTATAACTTTTGCACCAAATTTACCTGCATACCGAAGGCCACTTGTCCATAGGATGCTGCATCATTTAAGCCTGCTTTTCTTTTTTTTTTGCGCCTCTGATTTTTAATTTGCTTCTCTCCACCTTGTACAGATGATATGAAACTGAATTTCTGACAAAAACACTTGATTACAATTGCCATCGCTCAAGTGACAGCAATGTACACCTACGTTGCAGCCATTCAGAATTGTCACCAAGGCCTTAAGGTAATTGAATACAGGAATTTCTTTTAGTCTTTTGCTTGTTTCGCAAGGCTGCGTGAACTCTCTGTATGGCCCATACACTGATTAGTAACGAGCAAGAGAAAATGGTTTTCTGAGGAAAGAAAGATGTTGGACCTTGGTTGTTAATTCTTTGTATGTTTGTCAGAAGTATAAACCATTGCCGGCATCACTTGACGATGATGGAACATGTCATGATAAAAAAAAAAAAAAATGCGCTGATTTAAAGCAAAGCATGCACACAAAGCTGAAAACCACAGATGATATGGAAACATTCAAAAATACGTATTAAAGTGGTGTAACTAACCTTGTTGCTGATACTGTCGAAATGATGAAACGAGAAGAAGAACCCACTCAGTTCAGTCGGAATATGTGATGAATGTACATTGCGCCCAGCACAATTTGTCTAACGCCACCGCAAATATACACATCAAAACCGTTTGAAAACATAAAAACCGGGAGTGTTGCTATTAAAACACGTACTAAAGTCTTCAAGTTTTTCTCTTTTGCAGGGACCATGAAAAAAAAAACAACCCAAAAAACAACCTTTGACAGATAAAATTTGTCTTCATGGTGAACGGCATTTCCAAACCCTCACAAGGGCTTCTTCGCAAAACACTGCGCCATAAAATGGTGCCATTTGCAACTACCGCAAGTCGGAATTATCATCGACAACATTTATGATATATACACAAAGAAGCCTTTTTGAGTAGGTCAAAGATGCAGCTCTATCGGATGTGGCAAAGTGAAACTAAATATGAAGATGCCTCGTTCAATTGCTCCTTTGAGATATATCATCAAGCCGCAAAGTAATGGATTAATCCTGAACCATTGCGCTTGATTGGAATATATCATTCTAAGTCAATTTTGCGAATATTATTTGCCGATATAAAGGCTAATAGAACGGCCTCATCCAAGATGGCTGTATTTTGCCACATCCAATATGGCGGATGCGCTGACATATCGCTTCGATCGGGTGTCCTGAAAATAAAAGGAGCAGATAAAGTATATATAAAATATTAAAAAAAAAAAAAAAATATATATATATATATATATATATATATATATATATATATATATAAAAAATGGGCGGCACGGTGGCCGACTGGTTAGCACGATGGCCTCACAGTGAGAGACACCATCGGGCGTGGGTTCGATCCCGGCTCCGGCCATGCTGTGTGGAGTTTGCATGTTCTCCCCGTGCTTGTGTGGGTTTCCTCCGGGTACTCCGGTTTCCTCCCACATTCCAAAAGCATGCATGGCAGGCCGATTGAACACTGTAAATTGCCCCTAGGTATGAGTGAGTGTGAGTGCGGATGGTTGTTCGTCTCTGTGTGCCCTGCAATTGGCTGGCAACCAGTTCAGGGTGTCCCCCGCCTACTGCCCAAAGCGAGCTGAGATAGGCTCCAGCACCCCCGCGACCCTAGTGAGGAGAAGCGGTATGGATGGATGGATGGATGGATGGATATATATATATATATATATAGAGAGAGAGAGAGAGAGAGAGAGAGAGAGAGAGAGAGAGAGAGAGAGAGAGAGAGAGAGAGAGAGAGAGAGAGAGAGAGAGAGAGAGAGAGAGAGAGAGAGAGAGAGAGAGAGAGAGAGAGAGAGAGAGAGAGAGAGAGAGAGAGAGAGAGAGAGAGAGAGAGAGAACTTACACTGATGCGAGTCTTCATGCATCCATTTCAAGAAAACTTGAATTAGTGATATGTAAAAAATAAAAAAAATGATAATCTGTTCTATCATTTTTGCCTAAAAACAAGCTGAATCCTCAGAGAGCGCCTCATTCAACAGCTTACATAATTAACACATAGATGGAGTCGGAAGAATAATTCCTCCTCACCATTTAAAGTCAAACCAAAGCCGTGCCATTCATTCTGAATTATTGTCGGTGACAGGATAATGGAATGTGAACAGAGGCTTATATTGTGTGGATGACGTTTCCTTCGCCGTTCGACATTTAATTGAATCCTGCCTTGCGTTTCCAACTGATTACACCGGAGCCTCTTTTAAACCTTGGCTACATTTTATTTTACCAACCAGACTCCACTCATATTTGCGTGTGCATGTATGTCCTCTCATTTGCATGTCTTTGAGTGTGTTTTGTCCATATAGGATGGGGTAGAAAGTAGAAAGGAGTGTTTGTGCGCGCTGGCATTGTGCGCTGAATTTTTGTGTAGCGTTGTTATGATGGATTTGCATCTGATTGTTTTCCGGAAATTACCATAAAGAGCTGAGGATAAATCCCTAATTATTTTTCTCTCTGTATGTACTGCTGAAACACCTGCAGCATTTACTGCAGTCTCTCTTGAATTCCCCCAGATTGCTCATGATGCCTCCTTCTCCAGAGAGTCATAACTGGGTCAGCTCAAGGGTTACAGTCAGGTCACAGCAGAAAAATAGCAAAGCTTTACTCTCAGTTTAGAAAGTTGACTTTTTTTTTTTTTTGCGACACAGTTGGATGGCCATATGACGATTCGACCATTGCTGGGCCTCTGGACCATGGTGGATGTACTTTGTTCATCCAAATCAGACCTCCTGTGGGTTTAATTCTCTGCTGGGTCCTTACTCGCGACAGGAGCCAGAGCAGATGGCTTACTATTGACATGCAAAGACGCGAGCTAATGTAGACCACTGTATATGTTACTGGCGAAATGGGAATGAAGTTTAAACTGGATTATGTTTATTTTTTACGAGTGTTTATTGTTTTGGGGCGAATGTTATTCCATTAGCCCTAATCAAATATAATGTAATCGTGTTCTAGTTTTAATGCTGGCCGGCTAAAATAATACATCGGAATTTAATTAGACTTTCAACATAAAATAGAATGGTTGTCTTCACTCTGGTTTAACATTGTAAATCGGATAACCTTAGAAAAGGAAAAAGTAGATTGACGATATAAGTACAAGAGAAGGAAAAAAAAAAAGGGAGGAGCAAGTCAATACAATAAATAAGGCCCTGGTTATCTCTTTAATGTTGATGGCAAAGACTGTGGTAATGCCAAAAGCAGAATTGTTGGAAAGAAGCTGGCAAAGATGTCGTTTGATTGGTGGATTATTTGCAATCACACTTTTGAACAGCTTAACATTTATGTCAGTTGTGGGAAACTTCAGGCCCGGGGGCCACATGTGGCCCGTTAAAAGTATTCATCCGGCCCGCCGAACATGAAAAAAATTAAATGAACAAACCTTGTTAATTTTTTATTTTCTAAATACTGTGGTTTTTCAAAGACATATATATTGTTGTAATGCTTTTGTTCACTTTCATTTAAAATTAAATGTATTTTTTTTTTCTCCAATGAGATGAGGTTACCAAAACATTCCTTCCATCTGCTCCTGGTCCGGCCCCTCGGTCAAATTTTAGAACCCATTGTGGCCCACCAATCAAAAAGTTTGCCCACCCATGATTTATGTTGTTCTTGCCAGTGTGTCAATGAATATAAAATGTTCGAAACAGTGACAGACACAAATACCTTACTTGCGGCAAATCGATTATTCTGCTTTGTGGGCATTACAAAGAAACCCGGTTGATCTGTTGTTACTTTTCAGATAGGTGTGCATGCGCCACGGTTCTGAATGAAATCAGCCATTTTATTCACTGTTGAAAGACTTTCTGTCCATCTTCCCTCAGCAAGCCTTATCAGGTAATTAACGTCATGAATGGAAGTTTAATGACCCGCGCATCAACTTTTTATTTTTTTTTAAGGAAGTAGAATTAAAGATGCTATCTGTCCATGTAATAAAGCAGGGGGAGCCCGGGTAGGACGAATGGCAAGACTGAGCATCAATGTCATCTTTCTGCTGATGAGGCACTGAGACTCCTGCTCATGCATTATGAGATCCCCTTAAGGCTAGCAAAGCTTCCAGACACCTACCGACTTCCAAAGCTGTGCTGCAGCACACAAAAGATGAGCACTCCGTGAACCTTATAATTGGGCTGTGGCCCACCATTTCCATGCGACAGTTTTAAAGGACCAATGCAAAATGTAAAATATCGAAAACTAATTTCTGAAACTGAAATGTTTCGAAACAAAGCATTTGTTGCTTGTCATCGCATCAGCAAATAGGAAATCTAAATACGGTTCATGTCATAAATAGTATACATAAATGGATGCACAGATCTGCTAATGAGTTCAGTTTTGTAACGTTTACATAGATGAGCAACCTTGATTAAGTATTCATGTGTAAATACACCAGCGAATGTATGCGGAGTTGTGGAAATGCACACATGGGTCGGCCAATGTAAATCCATTTATTTTTGTACGCAGTGAAAGAGGTCAACAATCAGTCGTTTGTGGAAATGATACTTGAAAGGACAGCATTTTTCATTTCGATGGTTTACAGTTTTTTATTTATTATTTATTTTTATTTTATTTATTATTATTTTTTTTTTATTTCCTCATATACAGTAATACCCCGGTTATCGCGGTTAATGGGGACCGAGACCACCTGCGAAAACTGAAAATCCGTGAAGTAGCGGCGCACCTTCAAAAAAAATAACTAAATAAATAAAATAAAATACTTATATATACTTCGCACCTATATATATATATATATATATATATATATATATATATAGGTGCGAAGTAGTGGCGCACCTTCAAAAATGCTTAAAAAAAAAAAAAAAAAAAAAAAAAAAAAAAAATATATATATATATATATATATATATATATATATATATATACGGGTAGAGAGAGTGAAATTCATGTTATAACAAAAAAAAAAAATATTATTAAAACTTATTATTTATTTATTCCCCAGCCATTATTTTTGTATTTATTCAATTACTTCTTTTTGTATTTATTTAATTACTTCGACTTTTACCTGCTGGTACGCCATCTGGTGTGCCCTGTGAAATGAAAGGTGGCATTCTTCATTTATTTATTTATTCATTTATTCATTCATGCTCCCCTCATGCCTGGGCGGAAGGTGTTCCTCTTCGGCTTAACTACCACGCACGCCGGCCCGTCTCCTCCGGAGCTCTCGCACGGAGCGAAATGTCGCCCCGCTAGTGCCCGGGCGGAAGTTGTTCCTCTTCGGCTTAACTGCCACGCACGCCGGACGGAGCTCTCGTACGGTCCGAACCGCGCGAAACTCGCCCCCGATAGTGCCGGGGGGAACGTGCTCTTCTCCGTCCACTCGCTTCTTCGTCCACTCTCCTCTTCGGCGCACGCCGGCCGTCTAACCGCTCCAGCGCCCCCTCGTGCCGCTCGGCGAAACTACAATGCCCCCGAATATTTTTTAGACCCGCGAAGCACTGAACCCGCGAAAGGTGAAATGCGAAGTAGCGGGGTATTACTGTATTCAAGTTTCAAAGTGAAAAAGAAACCATTGTCGAAGCTGCCATTGATGACAACCAATGCAATTACTTTAAAAGCCCACGGCTGGAGCAATTTCACGAATGAGCTGGGTGGTCAGTGTCAGCTTGGACAGGCTTCAGCTTCCTGTGACCCCGCTGAGATGAAAAATGCAGCAAAAGTTGAACCATTGCAAGGGCACTGTATATATGCTCCCGAAAATATCTCCCTAAGAAATTAATGTCACGTTGAAATGGAAATACAAGGCAATATGTGAGTGTAACGCTCAAATTGGAGGTTATTATATTTTGTGAAAGGAACAGTGGTACTAATATGGTTAGTCTTTTGTTAACAAGGCTTATATAAATAATTTAGGGGAAACTATATCATGAAGAACGCATAAGCACTTACATTATGATTTCATTACAGTATTTACACTACCATAAGGCGCACTGTATTAATTACCGATGCTATTTCTGTATTTAACGCAGGCATATGGCAGACCGCATTATTGTTCGCAGGGATGGTAAAACATACGTTAGCTTAAAACATACGTATCTTGTATGGGCGCGAAAAATGGTCACTTGAGTGCGTATGTAAGTAAACTCACTGTCCATGACCATAAATGTTGACTGACTGACGGGATGGTATTTATCGATCCCTACGCCCTCACTCACTAGATGAATTATTTAACAGGACTGCTCACTGTCCAATATACCAAGACTTTTACACCTACCAAATAGAAAAAAAGTGAAGGTTTATAAATCATTAGAACCCTATAACTACATTATATTCTACCGCCAGGACACAACTGAAACAAACGGTTAACGTTGACTTAGCAAGCGGTTAGCATTAGCGCGTGTAGGATATAGTAAAAACAAAACACATAAAATGACCAAAATGAATATAAAGATGAAATTCAAAAGCGTTTACACCTTTAGAAATGAAACAAAAGCTTGCCTTGCTCAGTTCTGGAAAGTCTTTGAAGAAAAAAGCATGCTAGCATGTATCTTTACAGCAGTCAAACTGGCAAGCTTTTGTTGTCATGACGCAAAAAATAAAAAAATAAACCCTGCTTAATCCTACTATGCAGAGCACCTTTTTTTTTTTTTTAATTACATCAACTGAGGTGCCAAGCGCAAGTTTCTAGAAGAAACTTCTGCCGAGTTTCGTAACAGATAAAGACTAATCGCTACTCGGGCTAAAGGACAGAAGCAGGAGTTCCCCTGTGTCTCTCCACTGTTGAGTCCAGCTATTCCTCTGACTCGCTAAGTGGCAAATTCTCCCGCTTAAGTCAATATCTTATGCACCTTTCTTGCACGCTTTCAAGTGTGTGTCATTCTCTTGTCGAGACTTCTGACACACCCACCATGACCTGGAAATGTATGCAATAACCTCTTAGCGTGGCCCTAATTTCTGGTTCGTGGAGTTTTCAGAGGTCATGTGAATTCCGGAAATGTCCATGTTGAAAATATGTCACAATTTGATTGTGAAATTCACTTGCGTAGTGGATCCTTCTTCTTGTTCGCTTTGCCAACAGTCCTTTCAAAACAAAATACTCAACACTGCCCTCTGCTGTACGGCACAATATTACATTCTAACGTAAACTAAATGAGAGAGAAGGTCATCAAGTGATTGCAATATTATTTCAAGGAAAATAAGAAAATATACTATTTCAGGTGCTACACAAACGGAGCAAATTAAGAGTTGACCAGGTTGCCACGCAACACACTGTGTATTACATAGTTATTACGCAATCGTCCACTTCTGGATTGGTAGCTCACGTTCCTCGCTCAGCCGGCAGCTTAGTATTCATTCTTCATTTTGCAATTTTAAAGATAAAAAAGTTGCGAACCATGTAAGGGGGTGTTGCAACAGTGTAATAGATGCGTAAATACCCTCAATAAAATGAAAAATTATAAGATTTTTAATAATAACAAAAAGTTAACCACGACTTCACGGTTTTTGTCACTTTTCACGGTGGGTTCTGGTCTCAATTAACCATCCGCCTGAAGACAGTTGGAATGGGCCGGCGACCCTAGTGAGAATAAGCGGTTCGGAAAATGAATGAATGACTGAATAATATGATTTCATGTTAAAATTCGTCTGTCATTGTAAAAAAGGGACACACACCCAGCAGCCGGTGAGCGTATACGGGACAGGTGTCAGCGGCTGTGAAAGGACTTAAAACGTCCAATCTGATGTTCTGCCTTCAAGAGTCGCTCGATGACAAACAATTCTTATGTCAATGGGGCGATACGTGCACTGACACAATAATCAAGGACCGCCCTGATTTCAAGTTTGCTCCACCCAGAGTGCGGACATTTCACGAAGGCACGCTAGTGGCTTACTTTAGTCAATGAGAGAACGTAACAAAAGCTTACCCATTCGTTTTGTTGTGGGGCAGTGCGGGTGGGTGCGGCCCCATCCTGATCCTACCTCCAGGGTCAGATCAAGTCATGATGGATGACTTTTCAGAGATGTGACTTACTCTTCCCCCCCCTTTTTTTTTGCATTTCACACATCAGCATGTAAAAACACTCATAATGAGCATATTATGTATGTACATTTTGGGGACAATCATTCTTGTGGCCATGTGGATAACCTCCCAGCATACCGAGCACTAACTCATCACCCACTGTACCAATTCACCACCAAATGATTCAGTGGTCAGGGTACACTGTACAGGTGTGCCAGAAATAGATTTTTTTTCATCCAATTAAACCTTCCGTCACCCACCAGGCTTTGGCTTCTCTAAACTGCGCTGCTGCATTCATGTGGTGAACCGATTATGAATATGGAAGTGGTTCAGCTTCCAGTTCTGGTGTTCACTTTGAGTGGCATGCTTATAAAAAAAACGAAACAAAAAAAAAAGACACAGTATGACGCAGTATTTTATAGCCGCTGGTATACAGGCTGTTTCTAAGAATGAAATTTGAATTGTCAATGTCAGAGTATGAAAGAGCAAGTGAAAAATATCGCAGTGATGTAACATGAGGCCGCTGGGATCGCTTCTTGCAGCTCGGCATGGTCGACAGACCAGAAGCTCTCATTCTCTCTGTTTGGCCTTCTTTTTTTTTTTTTTTTTTTAATTCCAGCAGTATTTCCCACATCATGAATGATTTTTTTTTTTATCCAGCAGAACCATCGGGCACAGGTTTGTACTCATTTATAATAGAGGTGAACGGCGCATACAATAAATATCAAGTCTCCACATCTCTCTTGTGCCAGGTTTTTATGATATAAAAAAAAACTTGAGGCTGACCAAGATCAATTATTTTCAAATTTTTACCAACATTAATATGGCCTATAACCAGTACAACCCAGTTAGTCTATCTGAGATTTTTCCTCCCAAGTACTAAACAGCCAGTTCTTGCCAGAAATTCCTGCATGTTGTGTCAGTGTCAGTCTCTTGGCAGTCTCCCTGAATAGTTCTTGGGAATGTTGCTGTTATGCCATATGTTATACGCTGTGTTGCCTTGGTCATTTCTTTTTGAGCCGTAAAACAACGCGGTACCTTTAATGCTGTGCAAGCACCTCACTGACCATGACATCCGTTCAAGGTGTGACATCAAAAATGGTAAGAAAAGGCCATGAGAAATGTTGAACATTGTTTGTGGTTAATCAGAGGAACTTTGAATGTTGGCAGGTGTCACTGACTCTTAATTAACGTGCAGTTTGAATCTGATTGCTTGATTCTGAATGAACAGAGCCACGGCTTCATTGTAAGCAGCGACGCACACTTACGCAACCACAACGCTGTTTCTTTTTTACGTCTCCAAAATTTTATTTTATTTCTATTTGGACTGTAAAGGTCTCAGGTCATATTAATGTTGGAAAAAGTCTCGTAATCATTAACCTTGGTTTCATTTTTTTATTTTTTTTTTTTTACTGCATGAACAAGTGTATATGTACTTTTTTTTTTAACCACTTCACAAAATCACTTTTGTTGCACAGTATACTGCAATTAACTGGAGTAGAGATTTGAATGAAACTGATCATTTGACTACCTTAAAAACCAGTTGCTATTTTTTTATTTTTATTACTGACATCATTATTCTAGATTTAACCTTCATGTGATGTGCTTCTGTAGGCTAAAAACCGTATAGGAACGACATGTTAGACTTCTGAGCGGTTTCCTTTTATCGACCTAGAATGTATTTTCCAACCATGAATGCCTCACTGTGATTTGACGAAGTCATTCAGAAAGGAAAATAGTGCTAATAAATTTTGGAGAAGCCTCGACAGGCTCTCCCGTTGCTTGCATAGACTCACTCTGGGCTGCTGCTTCTCCACAGTCTGGAACATGTTATGTTAACTGAAGTATTTATCTATCTGCATCTGAAATATATTGGCCACGTGGTGTGGGTGTAGGTGTACCCCGTCGCTTTTAATATGATTTTGGAAAACTGGAATATTTGAATATCCCAGTAAGTTTCTATATTTGGATGTAGTGGTCATGAAAAATGAGAAAATATTTAACTAATAATATTTTTGCATAAAGACTCGGGGGTTATGGAAATGACTGCACTGAGAAGTGTTCCTTTAAATCTTTTTCCACAAGGCTGGAAAAAAAAGGTATAGCTGTATTTTCACAAAAGGGGCTGTTAATCTTGAAAATTCATTCAGCCCTCAATAGAGATTTTATGCCGCCTTCTTACAGACGCAGATAATGTGCCTGATGTAAATGTCTATTTTTCTAGCAGTCTAAAGCTCAGGTGTCAGACTCAAGGTCCAGGGGCCAGATACGGCCCCCAAATTATTTTTTGTGGCCCGCTCAAACAGATTGTCTAATTCATATTTCTAACAAAATGGAAATGTTCTTAGCCAAAAAGTTCAGCCCTTTTTACAGATTTCCCTCATCGAAACCTTCTTAAATTGAACAACAGCGTATATTTGGTCATCACCATTTTCATTCATTCTTGACTTTAAATTTTTCACAATTGCTTCAACACGAAACCCCATTTTCTCTCATAGATTCAATCCAACATTGTTTTTGGTCAAACTTTAAAAACATTTCAGGTGCTTAGACACATTTTTTCCATGAAAACCTTATTTCCCCCATTTCCCCTTCGAAAGCACTCGTGTTGCAAAACTGTGAACACCCCTCCAACACAGCTGGCATCTTTTACACAAAACCACTCCAAATTGAACACACCAATTTCCAATCACCAGACCAATAGGGCATCCGTCCTTTCTCCATTATTTGATCCACTTATCCTCACGAGGGTTGCAGGCGTGCTGTCGATTGCTATTCTAGCGATCTACAGGCAGTAGGCGGGGAACACCCTGAACGAGTTGCCAGCCAATCACACGGCACTCATAGACAAACAACCATCCGCACTCACAATCACACTCGGCGACAATTTAGAGTTTCTAGAAAACCCACGCAGGCACGCGGAGAACGTACAAACTCCACACAGGAAGGCCAGGGCTGGACTCGAACCCTCAACCTGTGCACTGTGAGGTGCTGATGTACAGTTATGTCCAAGCGATCCCATCTCTTCCCATCTGATTTTGTATGCAGCCCGCTAGTGTCATGCAAGGCCGACTGTGCACTCAGTGTATCTGTTGCGATGCTCTGTGTAGCATGGCTGCTGCTTGTGTGTCGTCTATCATGGGATAGGACAACCTTGCTTTAAAATCATATTCCAGTGAATCAGAATTCAATTTCAGATTCCTACAAGAAAATATTATAACAATACATCTCTCCTCGTTTCCACTCGGGCCACTGTCACGGAGCTTCGTGTCTCATTGGCGCCACTCTAATTTCTCAATAGCATCTCTGGCAGACACGTGATGAAACATTCACTGAATGAATTGCATTTCCTCTGGGAAACAAAGGGGAAAAAAATGCGTGGAGGATGTAATTTTAGATGCATGAAAACTAAAGGTGCTTACATGCATTGTTTGCATTGTTATGAATACGAAAACGCTTGTGTTTTGTTTGCTTTTTTTTTTTTTTTGAAATATTTATGGCGTCATTTCAGACACCACAGATATGCCATTGTGTGACAGGGAAAAGCAAGCTCGGGACCGAAAGCAGCGTGGTGCGTTTTTGATTGGCTCCATCTCCATCTTTGCAGTATTGAAATGTTGAATAGCGGTAATGAGATTGGAGCGGAATAACAACGACAGCATTCCGTGATATATTACGGTGGCGTACACAATGCTGCCGTTTCACGCTTTCCTGTGATTAGAGTTACAAATTTAACACTTGTTAGGTGTAAACAACACTGTGGGGGATTATTTGTCAGGCGTGTAGAATAATTTTCAGAGTGTAAGCTTGCATGATGCATGCCACTTCCACGACGCTCTTCATCGTCCCATCTGCTGTTTATCCCATGATCATAATCTTTGTATAAAAGAAGCATATTAAATTACTGCACAAACACATTTCAATGCGAAGGCATTCATGTAATACTAGCATGAATATCTTGTTTACCGTCAAAAAGGATATTATCTTTATACCGCAAGTGATAATTATCTGTGATATTGTACTCCGAGACTGCTTTTTATTGTCCCACCATCTCATATTTGATTCGGGGACCAGCCGGCATCATGAAGTGCAGGAAGTCTCGATTTTATGTGCGTGTCTTAGTATTGCATGTACTCTGGAATTTGAGGTAAACAAATAATGAAGAGATGATTAGAGAGCTCAGCAGACAATTTATGAGGCCGATCGTAGGAGGGAGCCGGAATTGGACCTCTCTGACGCCGACAGGAGGTCGAGAGGGAACTTAATGGTGATTAAAACTGCGGTCTGTGTACTTAGCACACGTAGGCTGCTATCTTTGAAAACCGCCTTACAAATAAGACGCTTGAGCACCTGCGATGTTCACAGCTGATCAGTCTTCTTTCCACTCAGGTCTCATAGATTTGTTCGACTGGCTCTGAGTTTGCGTGTGGATTTGAACTGGTTCAGTTTTTGATTTTTCTGTCAATCACTTGTCATTGGACTTTTTTTCCGTCTTTTGTTTATTCATCAGTCATTCGTCAGTCATGTGATGGTGGCCTCCGCGGACCAATCACACCGCTGTATATTACAACAATTTGCAGCCAATCCCGATGTGAAGGAAGTTTCCGTTAAAGAGCTCCGGAGGTCACGTGACTAATTCCCGCGCGTATTTGTTTACAAAGCCAAGCTGACAGGATCGTAGCGATAGTCAATATTCTGTCCATGTAAACTCACATCACACTTTGATAAAAAGGTCATCATGAGTGGACAGGTTAGAACAGGGGTGGGCAAACTTTTGGATTGGCGGGCCACAATGGGTTCTAAAATTTGACCGAGGGGCCGGACCAGGAGCAGATTGGATGGAGTGTTTTGGTAACCTCACCTCATCGGATAAAAACGTTTAACGGGCCGCATGTGGCCCCCGAGCCGTAGTTTGCCCACGCCTGGGTAAAAATGTCACACATGCACCAGGAGTGTTATTTGGACGACAGATGCAACTGGTGAGGCCTTGCGATCGTACAAAGGCTCGCAAGGTTACGAAGTTTAGGTTGTGGGCTGTGAGGACGTTAAAATAGGAGATTTAGGCCACACAGTGTATTTTTTTAATATACTGAGACTTTGAGCTGTGTGGCACCTGATTCTAACTGCTTTTTTTTTTCAGAAACGCCACTACAATCCTGAGTAGTTCAAATTTACATTGCCACTTTACAAAATAACTCAAATGTCAGCTAAAATAATCATCTACATTTCAATTCATCAAATGGGTGAATTTGAACAGCAACTCATTTGCATTTTGCACCCTCTCAAAAGGGGAACTCGGGGGAAAAAAAGTCAACAATTTTTTTTTTAAAGGAGACAATCCTGACTGTGGCGCTCCAGGTACTTGATAAAACGCCTTAATAGAGAGAAAGAATTTTTGTACTGAGTGGGAGGTGCAAACAAGTGGGAAACAAACCAAATGCTGGCACATACTGGCATCACAAGAGGTGAGATCTTTCAGCAACGAAATACAGACTTGTATCTGGAGAGAACGGTTCAGAAACGGAGACAACACAAGACAGGTAAAAAAGAAGACATGAAAAAAACAAAACAAACTCTTGGATGGGGGAAAATTGCCCTTTTTCTCCAGTTGTCTCCCTTCTTCTTTGAGCAGCTGTGAGAAATGAAGACGTGTTAATTGCCCTTCATATGAAAGCAACGCACCAAGCAAAAAAGTGCCCACAACAAAACACGCATCCATTTAATGCTAAAAATGTTGTGCTTGTTCTGCACCATTACAAGGATTGGATTTATTTATTTGCTTTTGAACCGGTTGTTAAATGAAGGATTTGACATCTACTCCCATAGTTGCATACTCAAGGGTGCCGTTAAAATGAAAACCATGCAGCTGACCAAAAGCCAAGCCAAGCCAAATAATCATGTTATCCACGGGAGAGCCAAAACTGCTTCCCGTGGCCAAATAGCAGCTCATGTTCCGGAGTTTGCACATATTTATTCTTTCATAAAGCCACATCAGCGTAAAATATATTCATTCATTTAGTTGACTACTATCGTAATAATATATCTTTTAACTCATTCACTGCCAGCCCAGGTCATCATCATATCTTGTCGCGGTAATGCCTAATCCAGGAGAGGGCGTCATCTGTGACATCTCGAAGATCCTCGTCGGAACAGTGAGGACCAGACGGACAGTGATGCAGGATGTGATCCATCGTCTCTTCTTCTCCGCATATACATCTTGCGTCTGTCGCTATGTTCCAGCGTAATAGATTGTTTTTAGTCTTGCCTACCCCAGACCAGATATGATGATGATGAGCCCAGGTAAAATGAAAGTACGTCTATATCCGTCAATGGTAGCGAATGAGTCAATTCAGAAACAATAGTTAAAACCATTGTCCAAACCGAAAATGAAATACGAATCAACATGAACATATGTCAGAGACTGGCCCTCAGGATACAATATGTATGCTTTTCATTTAAAATGAATTGAGCTCAAGCGCCGATTAAATATTCATGAGTTCATCCCCACGGCTGCAAGAAATCCAGCATATGGTCAGTGACTCTTTGCGTCCTTACTCATAAGTGTAAACCGGTCGACACTTAAGTACTTCAGCAATTTTTTCGCATCAAGTTCACTCTTTGGGCAAGTGCAAATCAGCTATTTTTAGTTGTGTATATTTGTTGGAGCCCATTACTGATCAGTCAAACGTTCTATTAAGCCCTTTGGAGCTCACATGGGAGCTTCAGAAGACCTGTTTAAGATGACAAAAGAAACGCCTTTAAAGCACTCCACCGCTTCTTTGTCTGAGCCGAGATAGCCATCATTTCCCTGTCTATTCAAAGGGTTTCAAATGGTCAAAGGGAAGTGAATTGAATTTACCCTTTATATTTCTTAAGCTGATTCTCTCTTTTTTTTGGGGGGGGGACTTTAATTTTCTCCCTGTCCCTTATGATTTGAAGAAGTCTTATGATATCCTCAATGTCACCTTCAGATAACTATCCTGTCAATATCGTCACATAACAAAACGCCGATTCCAAACGTGAGTTCAAGTTCAGCTTCTTCTTCTTTTCCTTTCGCGTTCAAGTTCATATTGTATTAAAATGACAGTTTTAAAGGCAGTGAGCATTATACGGCAAAATGAATAACTGATTTTTGAGCTAAAATATGTTTTTATTTTAACATTTGCATTTTGTCTCCGTTACGAGTAACTTCTAGAAAATGTAAATTTTTTTTTTTTTAAATGAGCAAATTATATTGACTGTTTAACTACATTTTTAATTTATCAGTTTTATTACAACTAAGTGTGAAAATAAATAAATGTACAATAGATTTGATTGTTGCCATTACAAATTATTTTGTGTTCTTAATTTCCATATCAATGCTTTATTTTTTTTTACATTCACGCATAGTTTAAGCAGTTTAAATCGATTTTAAATCGATTTTTGATCAATCGTTATATTCCTATCGGAAGTGCATTGAATGACTGCTGTGCCCGTCATGTTAGGAGCATAGAGCTGAAGTCAAGTTGTCAGTGTCCCTTCCGAAAGAACAAAGACTTATTTCTCTCAAGAAAAGCCTTCATTGCTGCTCCTTGTGATTGTTTTCTTGAAACAATATTTTCAGATTCTGCTGAAAATGCTGCATTTTTAGCCCAAACGGTTATTTGCATGCTGTAAAAGGCACATCATTTGTATGCATGATCAATAGTGCTGCGCTAATATCCCATAAGATTTATTTATTTGGAGTTAGAACATATGTGCAAGTCAGTCCTTGAGTCTCTTTGGTTTTGTTCACACCTGCTTTCCCAAGTGACTCGAAGCATTTTAGAGGATGTTTACGATGCTTGCTGCATCCCACTGATGATGGCTTTTGTCAAATGCTCATCGTGGAAGCAAATGTTGATGAGTGTGAGCTTATGCATTCACTAAATGAAAATTGTAATTGTGTTCCGCGTCATTGCCTCCAGATGTTCAAGAGCAACACAAACATGACGCGCGGCCACCCACCCGCTCCCACCTCTGTGCCTTATCCTGCTACACCACACCGCTATTGTGAGCCAGACACAATGAGCGCTTCTCTCTGGGCAATAGTTTCTGCTGTCATTCCTTAACAGAATTCCAAGGCCAAGTACTAACACGATCTAAAGCAGATGTGGGCAAAATAAGGCCCGGGGGCCATATGCGGCCCATGCACGCTCTATGGTCGGTCATCACAGTGACCCATCCATCAATCCATCATCTGTACTGCTTTTCCTCACAATGTTCGCGGGGGGGTGCTGGAGCCTCTCCCAGCCGTCTTTGGGCAGTAGGCGGGGTACACCCTGAACTGGTTGCCAGCCAATCGCAGGGCACACATTGACGAGCAACCATCCGTGCTCACACTCATACCTAGGGGCAATTTAGAGTGTCCAGTCAACCTGCTATGCATGTTTTTGGAATGTGGGAGGAAACCGGAGTACCTGGAGAAAACCCACGCAGGCACGGGGGAAAACATGAAAATTCCACACAGGAAGGCCAGAGCCTGGATCGAACCCACGCCCATCACAGTGACCATGAAGTCGAAATAAAAACAAGAAATATTCTGTCGTTTTATTTGAAACTGTGCTTTTATTTTTTGCGGACGCTAGTGCAGAGAAGGTAGCGAGTATGAGGTACGACTTTTGTCTGCAGTGTTGCCAACGTTTTCATTAATATTTCGTGACTTTTCTGACCCCTCCGGAAGATACTTTTCCAAAACAAGACACAAGCAAAAATCACAACAGCGGTCCAACTTTCTCTTTTCCTGGTGCGAAGTGGGCCAAGAGTTGACTCATAATACTGTGCGCAAATCTACAGTTTCATATACGGGTGTATTATTAGTCATCACTGTATCATTATAATATTATACTCAACTGTCCTCACAAGGGGTGGATGACGTGCACAAAATTAATTTTCTCATTTTCTTAAGGCAAATATGGTTTTGATAAAGTGAGGTAATATAGATTCCGAGTAGGTGACTAAACGTATCGAGGAATATTAATCAATTATAAAAGCTCCATAAACTGCCTAAAATATTCATTCTCTTTATTTGTTCAACTAAACTCACTAGTTTTATGTGCCCTGACCTAAGTCATCCAATTATCCAAATTGGAGGAATAATTCACCGTCTGTCAAACACGGCACTTTTTCACCTGTGCGGGTCAAACCAATGTTAACCCTCCTGCTGGCATAATGACACAAAAAAAGGTACCCGGCAGAATATGAATGTGCATGAAGTTTAATCCAGTGCATTCTTGTTGAATCGAATCATTCTAAAGAACTTTGTGGTCTTCTGGGAGGTGAAACATACCCTCTTTGCCTTCTCATCTGCTTCGACGACGCTGCATTGAATTTTTTTTTTCCCGTGTTGTATTTTTTTAATAAATGGGGAGCCAATAACATGGATGTGCTTGGCGATGAATTATAGATCTGTTGCTGGCACTGGGTGTGGATATGAAGTGTGCATGCAGGGGCCAGATAAGGCCAGATTTACACCTTTAGCTGCCAGGCATGGAAATTGAGTTTGAGGGAGCTAATAAAACAAGCTCCGACGGCAACACAGGCTCCTCTTTGCATACGATACATGTGTAGTGGCAAAACGTGTGGATGGTTTGTTGTGCCTCTTGATCAATGATGTGACTTCACTGAACTTGGGATGCTGTTTTCATTCAGGGGCTAAATGGTTTCCAAGTGTTGCAATTTTGCCTCATACGCAGAGGGAGGGACATATTAGCAAATTTCTAATTATGCATTAAGAAAAGAGTCACATTGTTGTCACTCTCTGCTGTAACAAAATGTTTCTTCATTAAAGGCTGTGAAGGCTTTTGATGGAAAATAGGAATTCACTCTGCGTGTCAAACTTGCAGGGTGAACTTCTTACGATGGGCTCCAACGGAGAAGATGAGACAAAACACTTTTTTTTTTTTTCTCGCTCCAATTAGTTTCTGCGGGCTTTTTACCCCCAGATTTGTGAAATTAAAATCTTGTTAAGAGTTCGGGGTGAACGATTAATGATAGTGAGCCTCACACAAGATGGCCGCCTCACTGAACTGTGTTAGATTTACTTTCATTTAAAGCTTGTGTTTGAGTGTGCTTATTTATAAATACCGAAATTAAAAAAAAATACTCACAACTTGTATTATTTGGGGCTGAAACTTTAATCTAAGGACAACTTTAAAATATAAATTATCGACATTGATGGCAGCGATTTTAGTGAGCACAGCAAAGCCAGCAAGCTGTTTGCTCCAAAACAATTCACGGAGATGTTTTTTACTTATATCTGTTGGGGAGCGATGCCATGGATAATTAGTTCGATAAACTCTTATTCCGTTGTTGAAAATGCGACTCCTTTTCACTTCAGCAAAACTTTAAATATCGTGTTGGATTGCCTAACAGCGGCACGGTGGGGTGACCGACTGGTTAGCATGATGGCCTTACAGTGCAAAGGTTGTGGGTTCGATTCCTTTCCTGTGTGGAGTTTGCATGTTCTCCCCGTGCCTGCGTGGGTTTTCTCCGGGTACTCCAGTTTCCTCCCACATTCCAAAAACATGCATAGCAGGTTGACTGGACACTCAAAATTGCCTTTAGGTATGAGTGAGAGCACGGATCATTGTCGGTCTCTGTGTGCCCTGTGATTGGCTGGCAACCAGTTCAGGGTGTCCCCGGCCTACTGCCCGAAAGTTAGCTGGGATAGGCTCCAGCACCCCACGATCCTAGTGAGGAGAAGCGATACAGATAATGGATGCATGGATGGACTGCCCAACTTAAAATTCTTTTGAATTTTGTTGATATCTGATTCCTTCATACATTGGGAGGGAAAATGTCAATTTGTGTCAACTTTATTCGAATGAACAGTAAGGTGAGCGAATGTTTGTCACATATACTCAAACCGCAGTGCCATGCCCCAGCACCTTTGTGTGTGTGTGTGTGCGTGCGTACATGTTTGGGAAAGCTTGCAGGTTGGTGTGTTCAGGTGGTCAGCAGCTGGATCCAATTAGCTCAATCACTGCTGCTTCTATTTAAGACACCCAGACACACCAAGACATCAGCAGTTTGTCGACTGGCCACGTGAAGTTTGTAGCTGTCTAGCTCCTCTTTTTTGTTTGATTATTTGTTTGAGTTTGTGTTCTAATTTCCTGCTAATTTATACCACACCATATGGAAAGCGCTGTGTTACAGCTCCAGCTGTTGTGAAATGCGCGATATAAATCAAGTTGTATTGTATTGTGTAGTATCTTTGAGCGACCGATCGTGTATTGAAGTAAATTAGACCTAAAGTTTTCTCTAACCTCAAATCACCTTCTGACATCATTAATTCCTCGGACCGTCCGCCGCTAGCCGACCAACCTGCCTGCTTACCGCCAATGTGCTTGCGCTCCTCTCCAGTTACCCTCTTCCCTCCGAACCCCAATCCACCAACATTTCATTGGACACGCAAATAAACATTCTTCAGACGACAATCCTGCATTTGAGTCCGACTCTCGTCTCTCTCCACACTCCCCGCGTGAATAATCGTTTTTTTACCACGGTAGACAACAGCTGTCTTTTGAATACTTTATTTCCAGATCAGCTTAATCAACACAAAGCTTCTCGATTATGACACCGAGATAACTCAGTATAAATGAGTTACTCCTTATGTTGTAATGATGAAGTATGACTTCAAATCCAAATGATATGTACAGTCATATATTTGCTCAAACGACGACAAATATTAACGTCTCCACTTCCCATTTGTGACAGACTGTGAAAAATGAAAACTCTCGGCCTGGGGAACATTCGACGTGAAGGATGATTGCGTTTATGTCCGCGCTCGTAAAGTGGATTTGGTGCTTTTTTTTTTTTGCCTGACAGACGGTATATTCTTATTTGCAAGCGTTGTTCTCGTTGGATCCCCCACTTAATATACATCAAGCCCAGTCATCCGTTTCCTGGACAGAGATGTGAGGCACCATAGGGTAGCCCTGGAAGTCTCAGCCTGGACATATTTGTTGTTGTTAATTAACTACCTCCCTGAAGTCTGAACAAGCGTCCCATGCTGAAATACTGCCGGATGCTGTGTTCTCATTTCGTGCTTCCCTCTGCTCTCGCTTTGCCCTCTTTTCCACAAAAGACGATCCAAGGAACATCTCTTGCCTGAAGATGAGCTTCAGGAGAGTGGCCAACACACTCTTTGGTATGTGATGAATAATGCATGACATCGTATCCAATATATGTACGTAGAGCAGCACCGGGCTGGAGAGACTGTCAGGGCAAGATGGTAAGGTGGCAAATCTTTTAATAACATAAAGGCCAAAATGTCACATAGCTGGGAAAAAAAAATGTGAGTGTCGATAGCTGACTGTATCCTGTTGATGGATTTTATCACCACAACAATGCATCATAGCGCAATGTGTGTTGAGATTTTGTTGATGGTAACAGATCCTTTTCTAACATTATAATGGGAGTTGATTAAATTAAATAACTCAAATGAATTTAATTTACTTTGGCTTAACGAGCGCAGATGAGAAAAGTACATTTCTCAGTTTGAAATTGCGGGAAATCTTCTGCCAATAATAAAGAATCCTAATGAATGTTCAAGATCTGAAATATTATTATGACCAAAATGCCAAAACAAGCTGATGATGATTCAGGGAAGTAAACAACACTGTCAAAACAAATGCACTTGTCATGTTAATGATATTTCTGTTCCTGGGCTTGCTTCACTCTGCTGTAATCAATAAAATGCGTGACAGTTTAGCGCAGGGGTGGGCAAACTTTTTCATTGGCGGGCCACAATGGGTTCTAAAATTTGACAGGGGGGCCGGACCAGGAGCAGATTGGATGGAGTGTTTTGGTCACCTCACCTCATCGGAGAAAAAAAAAAAAAAATCATTTTAAATGAAAATGAACAAAATCATTACTACAATTTATATGTCTTTGAAAAACCACAGTATTTCGAAAACAAAACATTAACAAAGTTTATTCATTTAATTTTTTTCAATTTCCGGATTAAAACTTTTAGCGGGCCCCATGTGGCCCCCGAGCCGTAGTTTGTCCACCCCTCATTTAGCGCATATTGGTGTGATGTCAGCCCAACCTAAATGATCTGTTTAGTGTTTTTAACCATAATATATGAGATATAGCATAATAGCTTGTGGTCTATTTTAAACCAGTCATGACACCTCTCATGTTGCGTCAACTGTTTTTTTTTTTTTTAACTGTTCCACCACACGTATGCTTGTGAAATAATATCTCATTCCTGTAAATTGGTTGCGAAATGAACGCAAGTCAACTGTAAAACATAATTGAATCCAAAAAACATTGTGTTTGACTGCTAAGGAGATACCAATCATTAAAGCAAATATAAAAGAAGTCCTTTTATAATTTATTAATGGAAATGACCCCAACCAGTCAGGGCCGTGGTTGCTTTTGTTTTTGAAAGCAGAGTTTTTGTTTGAGTCTTGGCCGTCGGATGGTCTTCTTCACGATCCGGTTCGTTAGCGATGTGCCCTGCCTGCTCCTTCAGCTTGGCCCTGACAAACGTTATCTGGAAAGTAGAACATAAGAATTTTACTTGCGAGTTAAACATTTATTTAAGCAATGCAAATTCTCTGTGGCAGCAAAGAAATAATTGACCTTTTTAGTATGTGTTGTTTGATGCCATGTTGGGGAGATATTAACATATGAGCAGGTTCTTGATTTTCTGACTACTAATGGCTCTAAAATTTATATTGGCAGTCAAAACACAAAAGACCTTCATGCAAAAATATCTAATAGTAAACAAAAGTTGTTGTGAATTTTGCTGTTCAGCTCCTTGTGAGAGAACAAAACGTTCTGAAACATTGAACTGTTGTTACACGTGCACATGAGAGAAACTCAAATTAAGATTAACTGTCAAGGTTCTCGGTTGCATTTTCGGTTGCTCCTGAAATCTCTCCCCAAAAAGCCTTCACTTTTTGCGACTGCATTTGCAATTGAATCTTAAAACCGTATTTTGTATTTGACTTCAGCAGGACTTTTCGTTTTGGGAGGAAACATGCTGAGTGGAAAGTGATTTTCTGCAAGACCAGACCAGTATTCGACTGGTGTATATTTAAATTTCTGAACTAAAAAGTTCTGAAATTTAAATCAGTGAAAAACATGACCATTAGGGAGCTCATTTAAGGATGTCTACGGGTTTATATTCTGACTGGAAACTTGAAGCTTGTATGAGGGTGATGGAGAAAACAGCAGAAATAGGATCTTAAAAGCTGTTTTTCAGAAAATTGCTTCCTGCAGGAATTTACCAAATGAAAAAGCGAGCTCGATGGGGTGGAAAACGTAAGCGAGACGAGAGGAAGTTTACGATGATTAGTTTGGTGGAAATTTTCGTATTAACTTAAAAAAAAAATAGGCATAAGTGATACCTGCAGATAATGGAATCTTAGGAATTCTTCTGCCAGTCTCATTGAAAGACGAAATGTGGCTTGATGCACATCGGTGCCCGTGTTATATTATATTTATTTATATTTTTTTGTGCGGAACAGCCACCTGAAGCCGAGATTGGTATAAATAACCAAAATGTGAAGCGTTTAAAGCCGCATCATCATTATTACCCGATACTAAGGCTCAACATCAGTAATGCATTTTGAGGTTCACGATATTAGAGTCAGATTTACAAATATGTAAGCCAAAAAAGTAGCGTTTTTACCAATAAATTGGCAGCCAGACATGGCTTTAAAAAATTCCAGCGTATTAGGTATTATATTTCCTAACTCATTTAAAAGGCTAGCGATTAAAAAGAAAGCATTTTGCAAGCAATGCATTTTAATTTAGACCTAAACCAAAATGTTCTGTTCTGTTTTTAAATTTTAATGGCTCAAACATTTCAAACATGAATTTCAACAAAAGAATCAAAATAGTCAAGTTTTCAATTTTTTTTAAATAATTTTTTTTCCATCTAATTTTAACTGAAATTAAAAATATTTTGTCTTACCTTTACTTGTAGACGAAGGGTTAGGCATCTGTTACTTTCTCGTAAAATACATGTAGGGTAAGTTTTTGCCTCTCCTTCTACTTTATCAGCAGCTTCATCTGATCAGCAAAGCTTAATATTTAGCACACAAATCCTAAATCCTGTATTAAATATGACTAGCCAGACATTCTGTCCACAAAAGAGATGTAAAAAATGAGCAAAGTTGATTTAAATCTTGAGGAATAGCTTAAATTTTCACCATTTGTCACTGATTCGCTAGTTGACAGCCAATCACAGTGATCATTTGTCCCATCGGCCCAAGTAAAATCTTTATGTTGAATCGGTTGAGCACGGCACCTAGATGCCCCAACAATGGCTCAGACTTTTCGACGTGGCGCGTTAAACCAAACAGACTCCTCTTAATATTTTCCGCACCAAAGCGACCTCGTCAACCAGCACCCAATAAAAAGCCACCAAATGACGTTGAACCCGGAAAACGAGTTTGCATGTGATTTTGGCTCGAATGTCTCAACTGCTCTTGACATTTAAGTCAGCCCGAAAAGCAATGCTAGGAAAAAAGTGTTTTGCTTTTTTGGTCCATATGAAAAAAACATATAGTTTATTGAATAAATAGAACAACCGGGTTTAAGTTTGTGGACGGTTAAAACTGTAAACTGTACTTTGTATTATCAAAATGTTCAAAAATAATTTGCTGGTCAAATTTTTACGACAGAATACTTTCCTTGTCTTTTTTTAACCTTGCACACAATTAAAACACTTTTTTTTAAAAAAAAAAAAGAAAAACAAAATAATACTAAAACTAAATCTAAGCGTTTTTGAAAAAACTAAAACTAATAAAAACTAAGAAAGCCATCTTGAAAACTACTCAAAACAAACTAAATTTAAAAAACAAAACTCAAAATGAAATAAACTGGAATAACCCTGATTTCAATTGACTATTGTCGTAATTGAGCTGCCAGGATGGCCGAGTGGTCTAAGGCGCCGCGTTCAGGACCCAGTCTCCCCAGGAGGCCTGGGTTCGAATCTCGTGGCTGCCAGGATGGCCGAGTGGTCTAAGGCGCCGCGTTCAGGACCCAGTCTCCCCAGGAGGCCTGGGTTCGAATCTCGAATTTCCCCATTGTGGGACTAATAAAGGGAATATTATTGGCTGCCAGGATGGCCGAGTGGTCTAAGGCGCCGCGTTCCGGACCCAGTCTCCCCCAGGAGGCCTGGGTTCGAATCTCGAATTTCCCCATTGTGGGACTAATAAAGGCATTATTAAACACAGAAATCTCAAATTAATTATTTTGACAGTAAGACACTTGCTGTCACTCGAATCTCAAGACTCTGTTCAGTCAGGCTTCCATAACGCCAGTGATGATACTCTGACAGATATCGACATGAGATTTAATTCATAATTCAGAAACATCAAATATTCCATGACTTCATTGCTGGGGTCAAAAAGGCGTTGCAGTCTGAGCGTGATTAAGATGCAAGATTGTGATTGGCTACAGGGGCTAATGATGCAGTTACTGACTTGAGGTCAACCTTGACGACGAGGTGAGTAGGTGGGTCAGCGCGCTTACAAATGAACGGCGATATCACCATGAGGTGCAAATCTGCTCTCTTTCTCTGCCTGCTGTCACAGCGCCATTCGGTGACGTGCCGCAGCATTAAGTGCATTGCGAGGACGGCGAGTGTGGGTGGAAAACTGATGTGGGTCATTTAAGTGACAATGGAAAAAAAAAAAAAAAAGTTGTTACTGACTGTGAAAGCCGACACCAGATTATTGCAGTCATTTGATAATTTTGATGAAAGGCTTTCAGTGGGAGTATGATAACAGCGCAACGGCAATTAATTTGACCCCAGCATTCAATTTTGTCTTTGCTCAAAGGCTATTTGGTACATTGAGTTATATCATTTCTCTGAGAAGGAAAACTTTATTATTATTATTTTATTTATTTTTTTACATTTCTGCCCCACTTTCTTTAAGCTTACAACAGAGTTCACTGAAACTTTACATTTCACTTTCTCTGTCCATATCCATTTTCTACTGCTCTTGTCCTCGTGAGGTTGAGATGGCGCCTCGGCCACACCCTCCGCCGGCTGCCAGCCAATCACAAGACAAATCACGATTCATGCTCACATTCACACCTGGGGACTAATTTGAATCATCAACAAAACGAATGCGCAGCTTTTTGGAATGCAGGAGGAAGTCGTAGTAAACTGAGAAAATCCCCGCAAGCACAGGGAGAATATGCAAATATCACACATCGTTGTACCCTGAATAGAGTTGAACCCTCAACCTCAGAATTATGCGCTAGATGTGTTAACCACCATGCTCATCAGCTCATATTTGATGTATGATTTGATGATTTGTTCTATGAGCAGCAAGCATTTTTTAGGCGTCACAATCAGATTGCGCAGAACATCTTTGGCCTTACTTGGCACAGACAACTTGCTCGTAGTGACCTTTAATGTGGTGTTCACTAAAACTCAAGTCTTAAACTGCCCCCACTCCGATTAATGAAATACTCTGCTGACAGCCGATTTATGAGCGTTTTCTTTTCAATTACCAGCCTGAAACTAAAAGCGTTTCTAATGCAATCCACTCTGTTTTTAACCACATTATGTAACACATCTTAACATCGGAGGGTTTCTGCTTGTATTTGATGAAATTTCACGTGGGAAGTAAAGCAAATGCGATCGCCTAAAAGGATTAGAATTCCAAACTGAAACCGTCTGTGGCAGCCCACAAGCTGCTGAGTCAGCCTATGTGGGAAGAACCGGCATCCGATAGTGGGCTAAACTGCATTAAGTATTGAGCAGTATTTTAAACAATTTAACCTTTAGTGATGAGATAAAATAAATGTACTTTGTGATAAAACCGTTTCAAAACAAAAGTCATTGTGTATTTTATAACATAACGACATGTGAGCAAAACGGCTCAAAAGTGTCAGCATCACAACAGCAAAAAGCGATTTTGCAGGAAACATTTTATTTTGTGTGTCAAGTGTCAGCTTCATGTCATTGAAATACAATAAAAAAAAAATGCTGTGTTGAATTTACTCAATTTTATTTTGTCAACTGGAAGCATAAAATAAAATCATCTGGAGCGAGTTTCATATTTCCTAAGCGGATGTTGTTTGTTGTCGACTTAAAAAATGTTAAATAACTTTAGATTTACCGTATTTTCCGGACTATAAGCCGCTACCTTTTCCTAGAGTTTGAACCATTCGGCTAATGATATTAAAAAAAAAGATGCCTCTAATATTAAAATAAATAAATATATCTCAATTTTTTTTTCTCTGGTCTGTTTGGTTTTAATTACAAAAGTTGTTGTCGTGTTAAAAGGCACTGTTTAACGATCTGTTTGTGTACCTTTACGTGGATTTTATATATATATATATATATATACATATATATATATATATAGTATTATTTTTACTTTATTCCACTAAATAAAAGAAGCAAAATATAATTTGATACAGATCAGTTCTATAAAACTGTAAGCTGCAATAATGAACACATATCATTAATCTTTCGATGGAGTGCTTCTTGTATTGTGCTTGAATTGTGCACCTATTGTTATTGTTGAGGAGCGTATTCCCGACGATTTCCTTTCTTGAGAATCTTTGTGTACCATTCTTTGTTATTGAACAATAAACCATTTAATAATCAATTAAATTATTTATTCGTAGCATTTGGTATTCGTCAGTTGATACAGTTTCTTCCTCTCTTGTGTAGCATTACACATAAACTACATTAAAAGAAAGGTCTACCTGAGAATATTAAATAAAATCAATCTCCCGTGAAAAGCAGACACGCGATCATTCTTGTGCTTTTCAGTTTTGAGTCCTGAAGGACATTTACTGTAGATTTTTAGTTAAAATCATCAGATACGGTTGGTTTGTATTGTGCCGTTTCCTGACAAAAAAAGTCAATCTGGAACACAAACAAAACACGCATTATATTTCCATTCAACAGAACATTAATTGGTTAGGTAGTTTGTATTTTAATGGAACCATGGTGTGGGTGAAATTTTTTAAAAATAATTATTATAATTAGCATGTTGGGTGCCCAGTGGTTCGCTTCCTCTCCTCCCCTAGGGGTATTTGATTTTTCCTCTAAATTGTTTATATTACTGATGTTTTTTTTATTACCAACAAATGTTATTGTTATTAATATTATTCCCACTATTATTACTATTTGCATCATGATTTGTTTTTTCAAATGGCTACATCTTCCCCCTTGTCACGGTTATCTAAGTTTATTACTATGTACCAACACCCACGCACACAAATTTATGTTTATTTGTCTTTCTGTCTACAATAAATATATAAATAAATAAATAAAAAATAGAAGCCAGTCTTTCGAATATGGATTTTAAAGGAAATGAGTGGAGCCTTTTCTAATGGAGGCCAATAAAGTGGGTTGTGTTCACACCCACAACACCACAAAACGCCCATTTTTTATTAAATATTTACAATATCCGTAATGTTATTTGTCTGTTTTCACAGACACAGAGTTTTAAATTTAACCTTTGAAGTAACATTACATGACACTACAGTAATCTTTTTTTTTTTTTATATCAATTGATCTTTGAAAAAATGCCATTCAAAAACCCAAATTTTAATCTGAAATGTAATTTTGTGTTTGTAATTGCCCCACTGAAAATGTTTCTTGACAAGAAAATAATTTTCTCCTGGGCACAATGTGATATTAAAAAATAAAAACTACTGATTATGTAAAAAAAAAAAAGTGTTCATGTATTATATTGTAATATTTTATTTCTTAATGAAACGCTTGCTTAATCTGCAAACATTTGCTTTTCATAATTAGAAAGTTGCTCCTCAAATCAAGTCATTGATTGGCAAAACTCCACCGCAAAGGAAAAATGATGCAAGTTCAGAGTGACAAATCAGCAGACAGCTGCGCTGCTGCGTGCGCACGTGACTTGCTCTGAAGCACAGGTGCGACAGAAATCGGAGAGAAAACCTCTCAAACCTAACAAATCAACCAAGCCATCTTGTGTCAGTCGGGTTTTTAAAATGTAAAGGTTGTCGCCTGAAGGTAGCGTACGAATTGCATTCCATTGATTTAACCATTAACCTTCGCTACCTTGGGCATTTTTTTTTCTCGTCAGATTGTGTGCCTTTCACAATCTTTCAGAATAAAGCTCCTCCTTAGATACAGTACAGTCAACCTTATACGTGCGTAAGAAAAACGGAGTTGGGTTGAGAATTATGACCTAAGCCGATACGAGCTAATGTAAGTTCAAGATGTGTATCTTCACTTAAACGCTTCAGCTTGCTGTACTCATCACTCACCTTGATTTTGCGGGCATGTAAATATTGACTGCAGGCATTTCTGACTCCATTTGGCTACATAAAGTCACCTGCAGGCTGGATGTGGACATTTCTAAGGATATTTTTGGAAACGCATATGAAAAAGTTGTCAATTTTTTTTTCATGATAAACATTTTGCATCATTTACACCAGGGGTGAGTCTAGGATCAGAGGTTGAGGGCTCCTGTGGCTCATCAAGATAAATAAAGGTCACTGTTTTGCTACATTTATATGAAATATTATTTATTTAAATTATTAAAATATTTTTTAAATGAAAGAGAAGCATAACACATTTTGTTACGCCACGAAGGCGGAATGAATTGGATTTATAAAACAAGCATATTGCAACCGGAATAAAAATAAATAATCTGTGAAAGTCAGCTCATTTTAATACATAATTTTTTTCTGGTTGATAATGTTAATAACGTGCACAAATACTCATAAGAACACTATTGAAACACTCGCACTACTGTGTTTCCGTGTAGCATGTTTCAATAACGCGAAAGGACGTTTCACCACATTTTGTGACGGGGGTTGAAAAAAAATCTGCATATTATCCTATGAACGTATTTCAATATGTGTGAAAAGATTTCATTCGTGTGCACGAGCGAGCGTTTCTCTAGTGTATGAAATTTCCCGTAATGTATGTAGCGGAAGCGCATTTCATGTGTGAGACTTGATCCTGAATGATGTTCTTGACAGCTCTTCGTACTTCTCTGTGCTCTTTCTTCTCTCCTCCCGTGGAAATGCCACGGAGCCTCACGGTTGACTTTCCTCGAAAATCCTCAAGTATGCAAACCCACTAACACATCTGAGGCTTAACATGACTGAGGCCAAAACGTAGATACAGCTTTAGCGTGTCCATGGGCTCCAAACGATGCCATCATTTTGAACCAATATATGAATTCACACTTAATGTCTGAAGTATTCCCGGAACGCTTTGCAGCCTGTTCTCATAACAACTTTTTCATCAGAAGCAGAAGTGAAGGCGTGGCTAACGCGCGCTTATAATACTTGTACATGTATTAATAACATTACTTTTTTTTTTTTTTTTTTGCTGCATTTGTGGCTGTGTGAGAGACGACAGGCAATAATCATGGTAGGAGGATTTGGAACGCTACTTGAGGTCAAGAGATGTCCTCTTTTGTTGAGCACTCTTCAGATGTCTTTTGTTTTTGGAAACCTTGATATCAAGAACTGATTTTATAAAGTCCTTGTATTTCAAAATAAAGGCAAAATTCAAGTAAACTCGCTTATGTTTCAACACTCTCTATGTTTTGTTCGGTTACCCGGAAGATGAGCTGGATGCATACAAATTTTTTTTTTTAAAAAACCCTTGCAAAAAAAAAAATAAAAAATCTCCTCGTTGCAAGGGAACGCAAACTTTACTGCCCTTTAAAACCAAGCTTCACAAGAGAACTACTACCTGTATATGGCAATAAAAGAAAAAAAAAGCTCTTATTTTCAAATCAATTTTGTGGAGTTAAACACAAAACTTGCCTCTTAAAAAGGTGATGAATGCACTCAAATTTTCCACACGGACGCAGTTTGATTTATGGGCTCGTGACGGGTTAATGTGACACACATCCAAAGGTTTGTAGTGGAAGTTAGACGTCAGAGGAAGTGTACGTCTTCTTCAAGGGACATGTCAAGTCGCTACCGTTTGAGCTATTAAAAATATGTAGATGTGACAGGGTTCCTCCAGAGATGGCTCGTGTGAATTCTCGATTGGATGCCGAGCCATATCCATAAATAAATTAACAGATCAGTGAATGAGTGAAGGGATCAGAGGAGACACTTTCAATGATCTTAAGATGAAAAGCGACACTGAATGCTATTTTTTTTTTCGCCCCTCTGCATTTCTGCCAAATGCTCTCCTCGGATTTCTTTTTGCATCAGGTGTCCCACTCTGCCTGACGTCAACTTGGACAGAATCAACTTGGCAGCACTCGAGTCTGCTGGAATGTCTTAATGTCAAAGTGATAATTAGCCAATTAGACAGCTCGTTGCTCCGTATATATAAAGCGTCCCGCTGCAGTCCGGCCGCAATGAAGCGTGCCCCGCCCACGGACACTCGTCCCTGCAGACCCGCGCTCAACGCTGCAAATAATCATTGTGATGGCTTTTTTTTTTCAACGCTTTAGAACAGGGGTGGCTAAACTTTTTGATTGCGGGCCACAATGGGTTCTAAAATTTGACAGAGGGGCCGGACCAGGAGCAGAGGGATGGAGTGTTTTGGTAACCTCAGCTCATCGGAGAAAAAAAAAATAAAAATTTTTTAAATGAAAGTGAACAAAAGCATTAAAACAAAATATGTCTTTGAAAAACCACATTATTTAGAAAATAAAAGATTAACAAGGTTTAATTCATTTAATTTTTTTTCAATTTCGGCGGGCCGGATTAAAACGTCTAACAGGCCGCATGGGGCCCCCGGGCCGTAGTTTGCCCACCCCTGCTTTAGAAAAACGCTATGGAAATCCATTATTATTATTATTGTAATTAAAGAAAAACAAACTATGCTCACAGTTGAATAAAATGCTAATTTCCTCATTTCTCTTTTGATGAGTACCGATTCCAATGGTTCTGATATTTTCAAAGGTTGAAGTGGACTGTACTTATTGTCTCGAGTTATTTCTCCGACATTACACCCCATTGTGCATCTGATGTCAATTCAACAATGATGTCATGTTGATGTGGAATTGACATCAGATGCCCACTGCTACCACAAAGCGAGCTTTCAAGATACAATTAATAACAAAATTAATGTTATTAAAAATAAGATGCCAGTTTCATTTTCCTGAGTAGCAAAGAAAAAAAGTGAGCTTGTTAGTGAAAAATTGACCATCTTGACCTATCTTTTGATCTTTAAATACGGTGACACCGTGTGACCCATCAGGCAAATGCTGGAGATGCACCGTTTTTTTATTTAATCAGAACCACCAAGGTAGTCTTGGCGGACTTCAATGCAAATGCTAAGCAAGTCAGAGGCATGTCAGTGGATTTTGATGTACAGTAGGAAAAATGACCCAAACCTGGAGCGGGTGGGGGTTAGATCTCAGACATTTTTCTTTTCTTCTTTTTCTCTCAAAAGCCTCACGCCTTCATTTGGTGGTCCTTTTCTTCAAACAGCTGCATGATTTTTCGACGGTTTGAAGTATAAGCACTCTCCTTTGAAGCAGGGATATTGATAAGCCTCTCAGCGTGCTATAATAAGGACCTCTCTTTATCCTTGATTAGAATGATTGATTTTCATCATTAGACCAAATAAACCGACAACACTCGTCCAAAAAGCTTAGGGTGAAATATTTCCTTTAGATCCTCTCCGAAATTAACTTACAGATCAGTAATTCACCACACATCTATGCAGCCGATGACGTTTTTTTTTTGTGTACATTTGAACCTTCAAAGGCAGACGCGATACGTTGAGGGACGCTTGTCCCGTTCAGATTTGCTCTGATTTCAAAGCAATTTAATGGCACGCAAACAATCCATTCCAGCGTAATCTCGTGAAGCCATTTGAACTTTACAGGCAATTCTTTCAAATGTAAACATTTCTCCTCAAGGTAGCAGACATGGAGTCACACTTGCAGTCACACCGCGCCACACTGAGCGATTCATTTGTCTTCGTGCTCTTCCGTCAAGCTAGCCATAATGCCCATAGAGGAGATGTGAAAATGAGCAAAGTTCATTCACTTCTTGAGAAATAGCTTCAATTTTCAGAGTTTATCCGCTTTTGCCACTGGTTTTTGTCCAGTGCATTGATTCGCTAGCTGACAGCCAATCATAGTGATCATTTGTCCCGAAAACCCGACCCGATTCCGGGTCGACTCCGACTTTACGACGTTGCGCGCTACACCTAACAGACAGCCATTACGGTATTTTGAGCTGCCTTCAAGTTTCTTCGGCATTATGTATGAGTGCAGGGCTAGAGTACATCTTGAGCTCAACAGCAGGTGGTATTTGTGTTTTAATTGGCAGAGGGGTCCTGTCACTTGGGGTGGGATTGTCCAGGTTGTACTCCAATAGGACAATGTCTGGCCCCGCCATATCACCGTCTTTATTTTCATCATCATTGCCAAAGTGGGCTCGAGAGAAAAAGTGATGTGTTCAAAGACAGCTCAGAAAAACGAGTGCTAGTTTGAACGCATGACTTCAGTTACGCAATTTCCCAGGAAATTTGGGTCAGATAAATTTTACAAGGTTGTGTCAAAATACGCCCACACTAATCGCAATTGAAGTGCTTGTTTGCAGAAAACAACATTTGCTACCCCCAAATAAACGCAACGTGATGCAATAACCCTTCAAACGTTAAGGTCATTTTAGCCATTCAGAATGACATTGGTACACGAGAATACGAGAAAAAAAAACAGCCAGGTGAAGAAAAAAGGAATCGTGGACGTGGACATAGCCCTTGATTAGCCTTGGTTTGTTTAAGATGTTTATGGACATACGATACATGCGGTATGGATGAATTAAATCGCACAGAGCAACATCACAATGGTGAAAATCTCCTTTCTTCTTTCTTCTGTTAAATTATTTCAAATCCCAGATAAGGATAAAACAGATATGAGGGGAATTTAGATGGAGGCATCATTACGGGATCCATCCTCTCACTTTCATCTCTTTCAAGATACTCTTCGTGGGTGTTAATCTAGATTGGAGGCTAATGATGAGGACTCGCCTTTTCTGTCTGCACGTTCAGATCAGAGATAAAACATCATCACCACATCGTAATCTGGTGCCAAGAAGAGAAGGTCTGATCTGAGCAGTCTGAATGAAATAAAGAGCCCGAGTGCAATATTAATTTGTCACTCCTTTAGGTCATGGTCGATGTTTAAATTGGTGGGTACAATTACATCGACAAGGAATAGAAAAGAGCATGTCTGCGAAAGCAGAGTTGTGGAGAAGGTGGCCAACTTGAGCCAATTGTTGCGTGAACAGAATTTCAGTAAATGAAAATGTATGCATATTATTTTTATGATCAGGTGTAGAACAATATTCAACTAAGTTTAACTTCTGAACATTAGTTTCAGCCACAAATCCACTTTAGAAGTTGGAAAACAAGGCATCCGAGTTTGCATGGATAACCGCATCAAATGTAAGCGCTTATTTTAATTCAAAGTCAATCAAAATATTTTAAAGCAATGTTTTGAAATAATATTATTCTTTTTTTTAATCTTGCACTCAAGTAAAAATCCTGTTTTAAAACAAAAACTAACACTAAAACTAAACTAAAAATGTGTTTTTGAAAAAAACTAAAACTAATAAATTGAACAAAACCATCTTGAAAACTAACGAAAACTAACAACATTAAAAACAAATCTCAAAACAAAATAATAACTAACTGTAGTAATAAAAATAAAATAAAAAATGAAAAACTATAATAACGCGCGTACTGACTAGACCAGTAATATTGTAATTGGGCCCCAGTGAAAACACCTGTTCTTGAATCTAATTATTTTAATTTGAACTTGTCAGCAGTTGCCACGTCTTTTCTTAAATTCTCAAACGTCTTCTTGTTAGGCCATTTTGGTCAGGCTTTGTTTTGGCAAATGAATAATGATACCTTAACCCCTCTTGGCCAAACCACAACGACCCAACATTTTTTTTCCAATTACCTAAGAATGATAAGCTATAGGAAAAACAACAACAGAACACGAGGCTGTGTAAGGGAGGCACACCTTAGAGTGTTGGATTGCCGGAGGTTGTTGGAGAAGCAGAAAACTTTGTCCCTCCGAGACCTGTGCTTCTTATATTACCCTTTTCCACCCACAAAAGGACCAGTCGGAGGACAGAACACTGTTATTATTCAAATAAATCATGCTCGAGTAGTGGAAGATGACCAAGACGCCACCTCAGTCATTTTACCCTGTCTGTCTTTTTTTTTTTTCATTTGATTTCCAAAGTAGAGTCGGGCCTTGTACATGTTTAAGCCTCTTGGACACAGCAGGAGATCGGCAGAGAAGAATTAATGCAACGCATTGTTTTTTTAAATTTTTTTGGGGAGAATGTTGCTGACTTTTTTCCCCTTCTTTTTAGAACTCAGTCCTTGGTCAATAAATGATAAAATAATAAAAAACTGACAAGACAGCGACCCACCGAGCATAATATACTGCAACTTTTGATGGATGGAGACGACGGTATCTGCTACACTACTCCAGACTTTGCAGTTATGCTTCATGTCATCGCTGAACATTATTACTGCACTTAAGCAGAATCACATCCCTAGATAACTGGCTTAAAGCCAAAATGCAGGGTTGTAAGGTTGTGCGCTAACTCTCGACGGGCTGGAAGGTTGCCTTTATGTTGATGTGGTGTGCTCAATCATCAACAAGACATCTGCCGTAAGAAAGTCAGTAGAAGTTGCAGTCATCACCGAGATTCCTCTCCACTTCTTTCTGTGAGTCCTCGATAAGGAGAGGGGTGGGGGGGGGGGACACACAATGTTATATTTATTCATCACTAACTTCTCGATTCAACCCTCCCCATAGAGCAGGCGTGGGCAAACTACGGCCTGGGGGCCACAAGCGGCCCGTTAAGTGTTTTAATCCGGCCCGCCGAACTTGGAAAAAAAAAAAAAATGAATGAACCTTGTTAATGTTTTATTTTCAAAATACTGTGGTTTTTCAAAGACATATATATTGTTGTAATGCTTTTGTTCACTTTCATTTCAAATTAAATGTATTTTATTTTCTCCGATGAGGTGAGGTGACCAAAACACTCCATCCAATCTCCTCCTGGTCCGGCCCCTCTGTCAAATTTCAGAACCCATTGTGGCCCACCTATCAAAAAGTAGAGTCCACTCCACAAACACCAAGACAGATATAGTCATTCAGAATAATGACAAAAAAAAAAAATACAACTGATTATTATTTTTGCTTTGGTCTGTTGGAGTCCTGAAAGAGCAGTGGCGGTGAAACTTCTCTTTTCCCACGTGTGTAATAAAGCAGATGAGAATCCCCTCTGTGTAGAGGTAATCATTTTCTCATCATGGCAGGGAAGCTGGAAAGGAGAAGAGAGAAATGGAAAATTGAGTCATGCTTGAAACTGGAGAGAATATGAACAACACAACCCATGGAAGAATTAAATTAAAAAGATGAAAGCAGCAAGTCGGGGAAACGGAGAATACACCAAATAAAAGACAAATGAGTACAAACAAAGTGTTGAATTATTCAATGATTGTGTATTTTATTTATTGAGCTATTCATATCATAGCGCAATACTTCATGATAAGCAGAAATGTATAGTTTATATGCCAAAGCCAAGATGGCCTCTGGAAATGGTGTGCCTCCCTTATACCTTTTATAATGTGTGGAATCGTTTGGTTTATCTTCAAATTCTCAAAATTCAAAACCAGGGACACTACAATTTGGATGAAAAGGAAAGTAACACAATAACAGTTTATTTCAATTGTCTTTTCCAAAAGGAAAGCTCCATTGTCCTATGTTGAAGGAAGATTTCGATATTCATTTTGAAATCGTATCGGAGTTTTTCTGAATAAGTGAAACTAAAGATCACATTCATTTTGGTTGTCAGTTTTGGTAGAGTCACACATTTTTTTTCTTATATGATGATCTTTAAAGGTGAAGTCAACCCCTATAATTTCTTGACAAGAATATTTTCTTTGCAGGCCAACCAGTTGGAAAACAGCATTCTGATGAGTATTGCATTTACGGAATGTGAGTTAATCAGAAAAATCGTCTCTTTTTAGCCATCTCGACAGGCGGACCTTTTTGCCACAAATAGCATCTCAGTTGCTCAGGGCCCAGGGGATGACCAATCATGGCTCAGCTTCAGAGGACAGGTGAAGCGTGATTGGTTGTGAACAGCGAAGCAACTCTGATGCCATTTTCAGTACGACGGCTAAAAACACGTAAATTTAGCCGCTTCGGCTTTTCATCGCGGCCAAAGATTAGAAAGCGGCGTTTGACAATAATGGAACAAAGCGGACCGAAAAAAAAACAAACTACTTTTCCCCGAGACATCTCAGTGACCTCTGGAATTGTTGAGAGACTTTATTGGTCCTTCTAAAATCACCTACTTTCTTGGGGGGTTTAAATTGAATGTGCAGCCTTTCCTGGCCCACTGTTTAATTTCCTGTAAAGTAATAAACAGGCAATTTATTACAGCCGGCAGAGCAGAGCTTCCACAGATTGCTGCTGCAGTCACTTGGTTTCTTCTAATTTCCCAACAGCCTAAATGGAAGAGCATTGCGCCACTCTTGAGATTCCTCTAATACTGTGCTCCAAGGACTGTTCTATAGTGTGCTGCATTCATTTTGCACTATGTTTTATCACTCATTTCAGAAAATCACACTTTCATTGACTTTCCGGGAAGAGCAATCAGATAACTTGGGCATGTGAGAGCAATTTCAGTTGAACGGGTGAAGTTGAACAACAAACTTGAAGTATTTTTTTCTCTTAGGCATTGTCTCTATGAAGAACGGTATGAGCAGGGGCGTCGCTAGGTTTTATGGGTAAGGGGCATAGCAGAATGGGAGCCAACGTAATGCACACGGTAAACATTTAACAAAGACACCGTGTTGCGTATAGATACAGTTCTCTACAAAAGTATTGGAACGGAAAGTGCAAGGACATTTGGGTTTAGGATCAAAAGATGAAAATGAGACAAAGGATCAGATTTGATCGCTTTTACATGTAGATGTGTTAAACAATTCAGGACAGAAAAACAAGCCGGGCTGGATTTAGAACTCATGGAAGAAAGCTGACACCCTGACACGAAGAAAGCTTGAGGTGTGTCACTGAGTAACTCAATCGTTAATACTCTAAAGCAGGTGTGGGCAAACTACGGCCCGGGGGCCACATGCGACCCATTAAACGTTTTAATCCGGCCCGCTGAACCTGAAAAAAATGAAATGAATAAACTTTGTTAATGTTTTATTTTCTAAATACTGTGGTTTTTCAAATACTTTGGACTTGTCGAAATTACACAACAATTGGCATTTTATTTGCTCTAAGACAAAAGTTTAATGTTATAATCCCTTAGTGAGCTTCATTTATTGATCAATATTTTCATTCATAATTTACCCATGATTCCGATCTATCTTAATAAAAATGGGCACCTATTTTTTTTTTTTAATCACCTCATGTCCAGTTGCCCTTAGGCTTAAACTATTTATATCTATGACCTCATTCATAAACACACATATTCAATAAAACTAAGTGTATTGAACCAACCCATCTCTCATATTAAACACAGTCCCTCACGATGCGTTGGTTGCAATATTTTAGAACTTCACAGACATAATCCTGTGGAAGTGCTTTTTTTTCCCTCCATATTTTGCTGTGGGACTCATGAGGCTGCTGTCTTGTTTGTGTGAGTTCACACCTGCCGCCTTTCTCTTTATCGTCGTCAGTAAAATAAATTAATACTGATTAATATATTTTTACCAGCAGGGTGCGCTAGTGGTTATCAAGTCATATTTGAGCTATTCGAGGTAGGAGTGTTACGGAATAGTCGACTATAGTCTTTTTTTTTTTTCAACTTTATTACTCCACGTCACTTGCAGCAACAGATGAGTTCCTCCCACACACACGCACGCACATGCACACGCACGTGCACACACAACGCGTTACTGCCCCAACCCTGTTGCTGCACATTTACTAAAACTAGTACTTTAGTTATTAATGAGTGCTTGAATATATTTGAACACTTGTGAACACACAAAGCACAACAAAGCTGTGTTTGTGTCATGTTGCCAAACAATGTTATTAAAAATGAATTGCGCAATAATTTTTCCGTATTTAAGGGAATGTTGTGTGTGAGAACTCATTCACTACCAGCTGAGAAAAAAAAATGGATCTTTGACATCTTTAGCCGTCAATGGCAGTAAATGAGATTAACATGTGCGAACATCATTTTTGTTTTTTTCCTCTACATAAAAAAAAATTTAAAAAAAATCAGTGAGTTGCATTTATGAAATCAATTAACTGTTACAGGGAACAAAAAAATATTTCTTCATTAAACAAAAAACATTTGCTTGGTTGAATTTTGCTTTCATATAAAATAGGAAAAGGTCTATTTGAGTGGGATTTTACTTTGCTTTATTTTGATGTTTTTACTATTTATTTTGCAAAGTGACAGGGAGCCACAGCAGATGGAGAAATAGATGAAAGAGATTAGTTGAGAGGTTGCAGACCACTGATCTCGCAAATTAAGCTGAGCAAAATGTTGCTTTTTATTTAGAATCGTTTCTGATAGCTGATTGTTGTGGAAATTGGTGTATTTTATTTCATGTATAGCCTGACTGTGGATGTTTTGATAAAGAATGATGCACGGCCGCACCTCATCGAGGTGTTGTGTCACCCTGGCCGCCCCACTCAAAAAAATTCCGACTTTGCCCCTGGTTGAATCACGTTTGATGGCAATGTATAAACTTAATAAAGTCCTCATTTGAGTCCAATAAGTTTGCTGTTGTTGTCTTGAGGAAATTGCACACAGTATATTTGCTTAGCTTGCTACTCCAATGTTTCATATTGACATTTTCATTTCATGTAACATTTAGCTTCAACCAGGAAATTTAAGATGAGATATGTTTTTCTATCCCAAGCATTAGTGCCGGTTTGGACAGACCAAGCAGAATTGAGGTTCGTATCAATTTCAGTTTTGATGGCAAAAACATTATTCTACTAATCGGACAAAGCCAGTGTCGGCACAGGACAAAATTGTTGCAACATGCCTACTAATCACATATAACTGTAATGTGTGAACAAACTTAAATGGAAATATGGTTTGGTCTCATCTTGTAAGCGCTTCTGCTGTTAAATGTTATGTATTCACCGTTGTGATGGTTGGTGGGTCTGGGACAAATTGGCAGCACTACTTTTGTTATGTAACAGATACAACACTTACGTTATCTTGTCTGTACTTTTCTTCATCATCTTGTCTTTTTATTTTCTTCTTTTTGTCTGCTGCGATCAAGAAAGTTGGCTTCATGTTGTTGTGCTGTCGACGTAATTGTGTCACCGCGGTAACACTGAATTCTGAAATAAATAGTTCAGAACCGAGTTGGGCCAAAACACGTTTTTTTTATATCGCATTTGTGCGGGGACGTTAAACTGTGGCTCTCAGTATGGAAAAAAAACAAACTCCAATGAGCTAAGAATTAAAGTAATGCTCAGCATAATTTGGCCGTAATGAAAACAGCGTCGACAGCAACACACATCACTGCTAATAAGCAAATGCACATTAGCAATTTAAAGTTATGTAAGACAGCCCAAGTGAGTCGTTTTGAATATCAGAAGGTGGGAATACAAAGCAAAAAGGCTGCATTAGCACTCCGTAGGTGAATGCCGGTGCCACTCAAGGAGCACGATGGACTCGGCTCCCGTATGAATATTTAATGATTCAAACCAAAATGCACTAATTACAAGTACAACATACGGACGTACTGGAGCCTACTTGCACAAAACAATCTGTTGTTTAGTGGCTCAGGCGTGATGACGGACTTAGTCGAGGTCATACGAGGGTTTTTGCATGTCGAGCGGTTACGCTGCAAATGAGTCAAAAAATGAAGCATTTTGATTCTGCTTGTTGGTGTCTGCTCAAACTTCAAAGTTCCTCTCCACGCAATTGGGAAGACGCACATACGCAAATATATGCAAATACGGTGTCCGTCACTATCTAAAGTTTGGAGTCAGGAGCAAATGTGTTCACCAGGGTACTCGGGGAAACTATTCGAGTTCAATATTCTACTCAGGCTCAAAAATGTTTAAAGCACATTATGGCGCTTCAGGGCTTCAAAGACATATTGCTGACATCAAAGCTGCCTCTGCTGACTCCTCCACCTGTCTCACTGAGGCACCCCTGCACTGTTTTTTCCCCTCCATCTGACATAGTTGGGTTGATGTAATCAGATTTTGCAACAAAAGTTAGGACAGAGGCATGTGTAATCCGTGTAGGGGTGGGTGTGACTCAGTAGAGAGTGCTGAGAGGCACGATGCTCACATCACTTAGAAGAAAAATGAAATAAAAATATTTAGCATGACAGGATAAATGGTATGCGATGAGTAAAGTTATTTTGTTCATCTCTGCACTCACTTGGACTCAGTTTTTATAGATTAGTGGAGGGCATGACAGTGAACAGAATCATTAGAATCAGTTCATCAAAAAGAATCGTTCAAAAGATTTGTTCACCGACTCGTTCGTGAATGGGAGATGACATAACTATTTTTGACCAAATTCTATGTGAACGGGAAACGACATCACGTTCGCTCACCGAATCATTCGTGAACGGGAAATGACGTCACGTTCACTCACGGAAACGTTTGAACAGAAAATTACCTCACTGATTCCATGAAAGCCAATAGCGTTGCAGTATTTTCAGTAAAATCCCTCCTCGATCTGACACTGATAGGTCGTTTCCGATGATTGACGAAATGCACGTTCCTGATTTCAAATGAACTGTGAGAAAAACTAATTACTTGAGGAAGTGATTCAATCACGCTCACCAAAAAGATTCATTCTTTTTGAACAAATCATTCAAGAATGACTCAACACTACTACAGATGTTAAGGTATTACATAGCCAGCAAACGCCAATCGAAAAGCCAATGGAACTATCCTTTGTCTAATCTGCATCTTCTTGTCCTGTCCTCATCCTGTCCTGTGCTGTCCTATTCTACACAGTCCTGTCCCTAACTCACAGGGTGTAGAAATACTCTTCAATATAAAACCTGATTCCAAGGTCATACTTTTGCGAAAGTCAAATGTTTTCCGTCTTTACTGATGTTTACTATAAAATCTCGTTCTGTCCGATAGCAGTTTTCAATGAATATCCATCATAACGCAAAAAACCACAGGTGATATAGAGACACAACAATTGCTCCTGTGTAAAAAGTTACACTGATCCACCAGCAGCTGAGCAGGACAAGTTCAAAAAAAAATAATAGAAAAATACACAATTACCCCTTAAAGTGTTAAGTACTCATCATGCATTTCAAGATTGAATACATGAAAATGATTCAGAGAAAAACAAAGAAATGAATGCCATGCAAATTTTAGAATGATCATTATACTGTACAAGTCTGCCATAGAAAATTACTGTATTATATTTTTTGGGAGGTAAGTGAGCATATTATATCTGTAAGTCAGTCAGCAGTGGCAGCGCCAACCTGAGCATATTTTGTAAACAAAAACAATATTTTGTAATATTTCATGCAGGCTGTGATTCACTGCTGTGCTGCACCTGCAATATACAACCATACAAAACAATTGAAATCTAAATGACTAATATTCACATAACGGCTCATGTTTTATTCATAGATCACATTAAGACTAACACAAGGAGCTATTAGTGGCACATTGTATGCACATGTTAACATATGTCCTTGTTATAACCTTGTAATGAAATCATATCCAGGTGCATTAAGTCCTTAGTGGACCAAAAATGCTCATTTCCTGCCTTACATTTTTATTTTGAGAGTCCATCTGCGTTATTAAAAAAAAAAAAAAAAGTACTTCCTCATATGGTTTCATCTTTAAGGTCCCTTTTCATAAAAAGTCCTCTTTCATCTGATTGGCCTGTTCTTGGAAGCTTGCCGAGGGTTAGTTTCCGTGCACTGTGAAGACAAGATGCGCTAAAACCTGATGAGAGCAGAAGCTGTCATCAGCTTGACAGGTTGGAAACGGCACGTTGAGGGCAAGCTGATGGATTTATTTTATAAATGTTACGCACATGACAGATCTAACCTAGACCTTGATTATTAATGCCGGAAACACACGTTGAATAAAAATAAATAAATAAATAAGAAAAGAGATAAATAATGAAATAAATTAATAATAAAATAAATAAATAAATAAAATAGCTGAGCGCATATTGTTTTTTATGCTTTCTGAACTGCATCCAATATCGTCTATGGACCCAAGATGATTTGTACATCGATAATGAAAAAAACTGACCGGGCTCGCTCCTCATACAACTTGATATAAGAGGTCAAACTAGTTGTCATGGCCGCCTCCTCATGGCAGCTCAGAGTGAAGGATTGTCCTCATCTGCTATTAACTCTCTAAGTGACCTAAGCTAAGTCCCTGAGGTGAGCTGCCTTGCTCCGATGTGTCTTCCACATCAATGTTCCATAACAGAAGTCACAGACACCCACTGGGTTAAACAACGCCTCGCAACAGTGTCACTGACCTGCGTTCAGTTGTGGTTTCAGCTTCCAGGAAGGTTTGGTGAGAGTACAAGCGCAACAAAAAGACACGGCCGTTAAACAAGCAACCCGGTTGAACGCTATTGAATCATCGCGCAATGTGCGAGGTCTGGAACATAGTTTTTATTAGAGGACCAACCTCCAGCGACACTTTTTTTGCTGTAATTTCCATATTTTAATTGCACACGGAAGAAAAAGCTGTCACGTGATATCACTTAGGTTTTCAAAAGAAATGTTATGTTTCCTGTTATGAAATGAGAAACTGTTATTATATGTATGAGTCATTTTCATAAAATTTGATACATAGCGTACAGAATTTCCTTTTGCGAATCAATTAATATTACTGATATAAGCAGTTGAATAATTCTTACTTAAAAAAATTTAATAATTGTTTTGAAGACAAAAAAATCTTGCAGAGTAGTATTTTACTTCTAATGGTAAATTATTTACCGTAATGTGTCCCGAATTAAGTTTAATGATTAACAACATTTTCTGAAGATGCTAATTCCATTTTTCATTTGTACTTTTCACCAAGAGAACCAACCAAAATGCATCTTAGTGTCTTAACAGGTCCTTTTTTTTGCGTTTTTCTGCCAAACCAATTCAAGTTATTTCATATTGCACGTGTGTGCATGTATATATTCATGTCCGTGCACGTGTGTGTATCAAAAAGAACTTTACCAGTGTCCGCAAAAGGTGGACGGGAGGCTCATGGGCCAAGGAAGAAGCCATTAACCATGTCGGAGTAGAGATGTCGTTCATGGATTTTTTTTTTTCCTTAGGTCACTGTGGCATGAAAGGAACGGCGTCTGAATTAAAATATCACCTACACTTCCATTCATGTTCTTATTTCCTTGTCTATTAACCTAGAAATAGCCTGGCAAATAACCCAAGCCATTTTTTCACTCTTATTACGAGATTGCCCTTGGTGGTTTGTCAGTGCACCAACCACGGGTGCAGATGGTACTGGGGAGCGTTTTATAAAGGTTCCGTTTCATAAAGACCACAGTACTTAGTAATAAATAGGCGTATGCTCAACTGAAAGCCAGAATGAAAAATAGTGAATACTTATGTAACAGGTGTCTGTGCAGTGAAAAAAAAAACAATCCGAGCATTTTCTCCAAAACAAATGTAAGGCTGTAATCATATCCTATTGCCTGTCGACAGAATTTGACAGTTCAATATTATGTAATCTTAATTAGTTAGTCACAATAATAAAAGAATTAGACTCTTCACAGGCAGAAAGAACACATGACATTTGCTTTAAAATAAATCACGCAAAATGTATGAGAAATAAAATTCCATTCATTTTACTTGGTCATTCGTTTATGTGTATTTACATAATTATTTATGTTTATGTCAATGTGTTGTTCCCGCTTGTGTCCCATACACAATAAAACAATTAGAACAAGGTGAATTATAGGTACGACGTCCGACATGTACCGAAACTGCCGTTTTGTTTACTTGGTAACTTGTTGCACCACTTCCTGATGAGCAAACTCAAAAACTCTGATGTGTATCTGTACCTACACAGTAATAAAGCAGGTTTGTGGCATTATTATTTTCCCTAAAGCAGATGTACCACCCAGCCATCAATGCTGCTACTTCCCACTGCATATGTGCTCCAGAAAACAAAGGGATACTAAGTACATAATAATATTCACATAGATTAAGGTGGAAAATAGTGAATTTTTATGTCTGTGTTGGAATTATTAATTATCATGACTTACCAGCGCCAGTCTAAACGCATGTCACGTCATTGGAACTGTTTTGAAAATGAATAAATAAATAAATACATAAATAAATAAAACTATGCTGTTGCCTGACTAACTAAAAACGACAGCCGCTGTAATAAATGGCTCTCTGCTACTTCTATGGTCACGCACAGCCGCGTCATATTTAACTGCTACTGGCCAGGGGAAACTTCAGTTACGTTCCTTTCTCTCATCAACAGCAAAAACTTCACACATGCGCAGCAAACAGTTAGACGGATTAAAACTGTGGAGGCCCTGGATGCCAATGTGGATGGAGCTGCTGTGGTCCAGTTTGTATGTAGATCTGTTTTTTCTTTTTCCCCTTTCAGTCATTGGGATAGATGGGTGGAGTCTCCAGCACACACCTGCGGGTCATCGTCATTAGTTAGGTTCGTGTAATGTAGCCAGAGGAGCTAGTTGCCTGAATATTGTTTCCCTTTCCCATTTGCCAGCTTGTATTGTACTTCGCTACATTCCAGTTCTCGTGTCTAATTTATCCATGTGAGTAGTTCCCAGCTCTCGTTCTGCATGGTTCTTTGCTATCTTTGTGTATCTTAGTTCTTGTCTTGTCTTAGTAAATGTTCCCCGAGCAGCTTTTGGTGTTCCTAGAATTCAATTTGTGTTTTATTTATAAATTTTTTATTGTAGTTAATTTGTTAGTCCTGTTTTCGGCGGCGACCTCTTCTCATGCTTCGCCCAATCACTTTAGTTAATGTGCATTCTGTGGATTATTTCGTTAAGTGTAGTTTTTTTTTTCTCTTTTCCTTTGTTAAATAAATTTCTATTTTGATTGACGTCTGCCTCTGCCATTGTTTGCTGGGTCCATAGTTTTGCATACACAATCATAACAGGAGGCGTTGTATTCTCCTCTTCCACCTCTGGACAATTTCATACACATTGAGGCCATCGATGGAACAGGACTGTGACAGTTTGGTCTCAAGACAGGGGAGGCTCTTTGACACTTTTAAAATGTTGACAGGGTGGTCATGTCATTTTGAAAAATGCTTTTTTTATTTATTTATTTATTTTTGTATCATTGGTTTTGATTTTATTTCCCTATTTCACATTCACACTTTGTGTGCTCAACTTTGTTTCAGCTGCAGTTGTTTTTCTCGTGCTCTATAAATACAGTTGAGTAATGGGGCCTCACACAACTTGGAGGCGGTCCGTAGTGCAACTGTGAGCATAAGCAAAGTGTAGCATCACTGTCAGTGGTCTAAAATTGCCCGACCAAATGTATTATTCATAGGAATACAATATGTGTAAACACTTTCTTATATTTACTGTTCTTCCTGAGCAGAGCGGGAACCAAAGGGCGCCGGCAGAATTTCAACTCAATTCCTGACTATTACGTTTTTAGTCAAAGGGTAGAGAAGAGTCTGTCAAAATGGCAATAACACTCAAATTAAATCTACCAGGTCTGGCAAGACAATGGTGGAATCTTTTAACACCCCCACCTATCAATGAAAACATATGCTTATGAATCATATGCTTTGTCAGTCATAAATTGAAGCTCAAGTAGAGGAGCAAACACTGATGTCTTTATGCATGTATTTTTACTTTTTGCTCAATTACATGCATGTGATAATCATTCACTTCTCCGGAGTTACCCAGCATGCATTACTCCATGTTCTAAATTAAATGATGACCGAGTAGGGGAAGATCACCTTTTATAGCCTCTAAATCCCTTTCTCCATAATTACCTCATGTTTAATTTAATCACGAATATTTACAGGCCTTAATGCATCTTGATTGCTGAAGGCTCTCTAAGAAGTAGAGCTGACCGAGTCAAAAACAAAGAGGGGCTGCAGGAAAGTATTGAACAACCTGATACTGATTTATAATTGCTTCAATGTCGAGATATGGTACAGTTGTCAACTGCGTTAGTGCCATAACACAAATTTACTGGCGGGTGACACATTACAAGCAAATTACACATTTTCACTACAATGCAGAGATGAATCAAACAGAAATTTAAAAAAAAAATCATTTGAATTGAAAGCTCCTCCTAGATACAGAAAACGGAGACATAAAACTGCAAAACACCAAGTGATCATAATGTTTCTTGTTCCAACAACCCTGAATAAATACGGAATGGATGAAAATATTTGTAGCAATGCTGAGTCAGAGCTATAAAAAATTGTTTTTGGTGTTGTCGTTTAGAAGCTCCAAGAAAGCTTTATATGAGTGGATACGCCGAAGGAATAAAGCACTTTTACTTTCAGGCTCTTGTGAAATCACATGTGACAAAATAATTGCGTGTGTGTGGAGTGTTTTTGGCAGACATGTGCCTCACGTACATCGAAAATAACTGATCCGGCAGACAAAATGACATAACGTGAATTAAAATGAGTTCAATTTGTGTTGTTGCCAGTATGCTTTTTAATTACTAAAAGCTAACATAGTGATAGTAAGTCAGGAGTTATTTTCTTTAAGAAAAAGCTCAGTCTTTATTTATTTATTTTGATACAGAATTGCTAGAATATGTTAAATAAATGTAACATTATGGTCATAATTTTACTGTCAATGTAGAACGGAAGAGAAATCATGTTCCCACCGCGTAAAGCCAAATCTCTTTACACTCAGCAGTGTTTCTGTTAATTTCTCCATTAACATGGTATGGAACAAGATGTATATTAACTTGCTTTTCGATTACAGGTTCCGGAAAGGCCTGGCCTCTGTTGCTTCTTCATTATAATAGCCACCAATCAAATGGGACAAGACTGAGGTGGAACCAACTGAACTGCGCGAACCTCCACTATATACGCATACACAGGATTTTTACATAAGATTCCACAAGTGGTGAGTCATGGCCGCTGGTTTTGCATTATGAGTCAATGTTGCAAATTACAGTCCATGAAATGCGCAGATGTTCTCACACAAAGGAAAAATCCATTTCTGAGTTTAAATAAAATAAAAAAAGTATATAACATGCACCGATATTGTCTTTTACAACACCATTTAAACATATTTACAAGCTTTATGTACCTGTGGATGATGACTGAAAATATCTTACGAGCCGTGTGCAAATCGTGAAAATTGAATGAGAATGAAAGCGTGCTTCGTCTTTCAATATATCCCCAATTTTGTCTTGATTGTTTCATCTTTCTGCAACAAGAAATCTGTGCCATTACAAGAACAGTCCGTACTTACTTCGATTGGGTACGTTCGTGGAGAAGAAGAATGATAAGACCATAATAAGCCCTAGTGAATTAGCCTGCTAATGATGATCAAGTCAACCTCTGAAAGTTAGCATCTCTCCCGCGGCGGCGTCATGCACGGTACCTTTTTTTGGGGGGGTGGAAAACGTGTCGAAGGTCAACCATTTTTATGAATAGGGCCGGTGGGTCGAGGTCGGAAGGGTACCGAGATCACGGCCGTAGGGTGGGGGACTGACCGGCAAAAAAGGGTCAAGCGCCCAGATCTGCAAACAATGAAAAGGGCTCACTCAATTTATCTGAATGGACCTAGCATGGCATTCACATTTCACTTAAGTCATCCACAAGTACATATTAATTTGTAAATATGGTTAAGTGCTGTTGATAAACACTACCTATGTACTGTATGCGTATATTGCATTTTTATGACATGGCGGTGGCCGACTGTCTTGTTCACTTAAAATTTAGAAATTGGAGTGCGCTGTAGAGTTTCTTGAGGGATCGTTTAAAAAAAATAAAAAATAAATGCCCTCAGGGGTCTGCCAATCAGATAACAGTTATATCATAGCCCTGCTCGGCCTGGTTTTTAAAACCAGTTTGGAAGAGGTACTTAAAAAGTGCAATGGACAGCCAAACACACTGGTCTGAACCAGTTTCGGTTTAGAACAAAAAGAGAGAAGAGCCTATCGTGTTTACCCAAAACAGCCATGTGATTTACTTTTACCTAATATATCTCAATTTCCATTTTACATCTCTCTTGAAACCAATGAGAGATGAAACACATTTGTTTGATTTTGTTCTTTTAGCTGCTTGTGTCCAGGACTCAATTCATTTCTTGTTTCATTCATGTGCAATATGCTCAAGGATGCATCACATCTCATTAGGAGGTGTTCTTTATCAAAAACATTTGAAGCGCAATCTGAAAAGAAGTGCAAATGAAGCACCTGTTCATATTCAACGCTAAATCATGCTTGTGTAAAGCACAACACTTACATCAGTGGTTGTTTTTCCAAACTTGAGAGTGGTCCTCTTTTATTGATAATTGTCTGCTACACGGAACGTTGCCATCGAGAAATTTCAAGAAATTGCAACGAGCAATTGTGTTGGCTCAACCGACTCGACTCGGAAATCAAAAAGCGCCAGTGTGCCGTTTTGCATCCCACAAAGGAGAGGCTCTTGAACTGCTGAGAATTACTATTCAAGGTCCCTGCATCAGTCTAGCGCAAATAGAAATGTATGATTTAAACTTATATTCAGCGTATTGGCGGAGTAAACACATTTCTCTTAAACGACCGACTGTTGCCTTATGTGAGAAACAGTAAGAGGAACGCTCTTGGGAAAAGGTGTTCAAACTTCTGCGATGTTCTTGTGCACGGTGCAGTGCAGGCGAATGATCCCAAGTTTATTTGAAGGGTTTGCTAACGAAAAATAATAATTTGTCATCGGATTGTTAGTTGAATTGCTGAATGCATGGGGAAAAAAAATAATAAACCAGGATGATGATCACATTCTATCTGAAGTTATGTGAGGAAAACAATTGAATGCATTATGGCCTGCTGCGACTGTTTCCATCTACAAGCCGCGTTCCACGCCGCTCAAGCAGGCACTTTGTCTTCATGCCCACTTGGCCACATCTAATCTGGAAAATGAGTTAACTGCTTCGTCCAGATGAAAGAAGCGCAGGTCAAGTGGCGGATCTACATTTTCACGTTTGGAATTAGATGGCAGCATTCCAGTCGGAGGCAATTTAACTACCGAACGTGTCGAATGACCAGAGGCTTAGTGTGAACCCCACAAGTCTGCTTTATTAAAAGGGGAACGGGGACTTGTTCGCTGGGAATAGTTTAAGAATTTAGTATGGCCTTAAACTAATCTATTTCAAGCACCCTCGGTATTTATATCGAGCAAATGCTCAGACAAGTGAACGGAATAATTTACTCACTACTGTTGCTCGGTGTCGGAGAATCCCCAGAACTAAACGGATACTGCTAAAGAAATGAAGAGCCGGTTGGCAAATCACTAAATAAAAGAAATGATTCGAAACAGCTCAAAACACAAGAGCTATAATTTGTTTGTTTTGTATTTGTATTTAGTTTATTTCACGTCTTGTGTGTTTGCTTATTAAAGCTGTGGGCCATCTATCTAACGATGCTGACTTTTGTCTCAGACATTTGTTTTCGCACAGGGCAGTTTGGGCGAGAAAGATTGTAAAAAGATGTCGAAGTCAGAGAAAAAAATAGGGGGGGGGGGATAAAGCAATGGAAAGGGAAACGTACGGCTTTGGATCTTTAACAGCCATATCCCTCCATCTCTGATCAAAGCATCCTATCACCCTTCAGGACATCTCAGCTGAGTGCCTCCCATAGCTGCTAAAAATTCATCCTGCCAAGGAATAATTTTAACACCTCTCCTTTCGTGCTCCTCAGATATTTGTCCATCCATCACCAGCAGCTCACACATCACTACATTGCACATGAAAACACCTGCATGTTGACTAGAGCTGCTCCTCCAATTGCACATACTTCTACTTAAAAAAAAAAAACAAAAAAAAAAAACGATTCACCATGATTTTATTGTTGGAATATTCCAAAGGAGAATGAAGGGCTTCACTTGCTTGACATGTACAAAAGAGTCTTTGTTTGGGGGGGTGATAAAAAAATTGTTGAAATGTGTAATTGTTTACTTTAAATAATACTGTATTTTCCGGACTATAAGCCGCTACTTTTTTCCTAGATTTTGAACCGTTCGGCTAATACAACGGTGCAGCTTTTCTGTGGATTTTTCTTTCACCAGTAGGGGCGCTCTATAGTTCAGGAAATACGCCAAATAAGTCTTGATTTAATTTTTTTTTTCTCTTGGGTCTGTTCTGTTTTAATTAGCAAAGTTGTTGGCGTGTTAAAAGGCACTGTTTTATGTGCATTCGCAGTACAAAATTGTTCTGGACATGCAGTAAATATTTTTTTTCAGCATAGAAAACTGCGACTTATAGCCTGGTGTGGCTTGTATATTGTTTTTTTTTTTGGTGTTGTTTTTGCCCCCCAAAAAAGAGTTGCTGTAGCTTATACACAGGTGCGCCTTATAGTCCGTAAAAATACGGTAACTTGAGACCTTATACAATTTATATTGTTTAAATGCACACACAAACAGATGGCAAGAAATGCGCTAATGAGACCTACATTTTATTACATCAACATATTTTGTTGCTTTTGATCACACTGGCGTTTAATAGAGACCATAAAATTTCACAGTAGTTCCACCGGCTTGGCGCAGGAGCCCACACTGAATGACGGTCGGGCTCAATCACACAGGTGAGCAAAGTGAAGGCCTAGTGGAGATGAGGGCAGATTGGCACACCCTGAAATGAGAAATACTTCAGTTTGCCTCTTTGTCACATAGCTGGGTTAGGCAGAAGCGCTACAGTTCCCGCAGGGTCAGCGTGCAAAGGCATCCTGCCGCCTGTAGCGTTCACCTTGACACTGTCAGTGAGAGTGCGGGTTAGAACGTCGGGCGGGTGAGGTCAGTCTGCGCCAGCATGTGCACGTGCAGGGGGGGGGGGTTTATGTCGGAGGTTGTTAGCCTCCATACAGCAGAGCAGCAGATCCGAGTCGGAACGCTGTCTCCAAAGCTACAGGTCGTCAGGTGAAAGTAGTTCTCCCACAGCTTGAGATGAGTGATGTGCTTTGCCCGCTGCTATCAAATCATCTCATCTACCAAACAGCCAAATTTAAAGAGGCGAGCCAAGAACTGGAGGTCAGCTACATAGTGCTGCCGAACTCGGTTCGGACGCCAGAGTTCAGCGCGCACGTTCATGTGAAAAATATTTCCACTCCAATTCAGGTGGCGGTAATGTGCCTAAAACAGTTTGCCAGCTCACAGAAAACAAACAAACAAACAAACAACAAAAAACACAAGAAGAATAATTTGCATCACGGGAAGTTCAAATAACAGGAGAAGGCTAAATAAGCTGTTTAAGAATATTTTTGGTTCTGTGCAGAATACAAATCTGATAGCACGTGACTGGCGGATCGAGCTAGTACGGTGTGACATGAAAAGACGACACGGAAACATTGCCGAACATTTTATTGCATATTAGACAATATCATCCAGATGTGTCGATCACACTGCAGGTAAGCCAGAGAAAACGTTTCCCCGCTGTTTTTAAGAAGCTTCTATATTTGAAAGCAGACAGGGCAATAGATATTACCCAAGCTATTGGCATATACATTATCAACAGCTTTCCACCTAGCCAGGCTTCAAATATTTATTACAAGCGCTCAAGCCTCGTACACTGAATAAAAAAAGTCAGTTGAATTTACGTTAAAAAAGAATGGACGTTGGTTGCATGCTAAAAAATCACATTTCACCAACATGACTATGATTTCATTTTTTCACAATGTTCATGTTGGTGAAACGTGATTTTAACGCATGCAAACAATATTCATATTTTATTTTTTTTTCAATATAAATCCAACAGAATCGTTTAGCTTCTTGGCGGTTGCTGCCATTCACAGGACGGACATTTGTTGTTGAGGCTGTATCGAATGTTGCACAAACAACAGATGATCGGATTTCCCGGGCCACGGAAAGCTATCACTGAAAATGATTGTGGCTAAAACAATGTTTTGAAATGCTTGAGTTCCATTACGTTGTGATGTGCACAATTGAAATAAGAAGCTGTCTACAGTGTATGACAAAACTGAGGTCGGTACCGAACTATGACTTCAGTGAACCGATACACACCTAGTACGGTTGGTTTAACATTTCCAAATACATGACACGTCACACAAAAAAAATCTTTTTAGATGAGCACACGTGCGGGATTTGAGTGACTCATGTCAAGAGATGAATGCATGGGAACGATACAATGCCACCTTGTGCACATTTTAACAGTTATTCAAGGAGTCACTCACGCTCATTGTTTGGCTGAGCGCTTTGCTGCTGTATATCGGATGTCTGAATATCCCCATGTACCATTCCGCTGCTGCTCTCCAGCTGTATTCCTTTCAAAAGTGTCTCCATCCAAAGATGAGAACAATGGTGTACCTCATTGCTCCAAGGTCTGAATTTCCCTGATCTTTCCCTCGGCCATTGTGAAACGACTCTCAGCAAGTCTTGAATCTGTCATCACACTGCGAGTGCCTTGTCTCCTGGGTCAAAAATGACCCAAAGAACAGGATGCTGGGACCAAGACCAGGAAAAACCCAGTGGCTGCATAAGCAGGAAGCGTTTACGCGCTCACCGTGAGAATGAACATTTCCAAAATCATTACCTACAATTTTTGATTGAAACATGGACAGTCTTTATGCGACACACAAATTGGGAAGCGTTATGGATTTTCCTCACCCAAAAAAAAAAAAAGAGACAATAATAGGCAAAGAGTGAAGTGGAGAGAGGAATGAGGAAAAAGTCAAAACTCTAAACAGTGTCCAAATCGCTGCGGAGAGCTAGAGAGGCTTACCAATTTCAGTGCATGGGGCATGCCTGGCATCTTGATGGCTAATGGAAGCATCATTATCCAGCGAGCAAGGATGACAAGGCCCCTCAGAATATGCTTACTGAAGACTTCGGGCCAACCTGTCTCTCTGACTCTCGTTTACTACCATTAGACGGAGGCTGCCTGCCTATTTACTACTCCCTGGGCTGGAGTTTATTTGGCTATTTTGAATCGAGTAATATGAGATGACATAATGAACAACTCCACACACAGTTACAGTGACAAGTCAGAATGGGAGTCTGGCAGATAGATGCTGTTTAGGAGATAGCAGGCGCTCCGATTGCATGCCACTCTGACAAGCTCTGCTCTGACAGAATTTGATAACTGAACTCCCTCCTCTACTTTTTTTTTTTTTTTTGCGGCACACTTTGGCTTTCAAATAGGGATTTATGCGTGATATTTTCTTGCTTAGACAAAGATGTATGTGTCACGGATGCGATTGAGAAAAATACTGTGACATTTACTCACTGTCAAATTGAGTCCAATATGTCGGTGTGAGTGCCCCATAATGAATGGAATGAATATTATAAATGTTTTGAAAGTAACTTTGCCTGAAATCCTGAAACTAACCTTAAAGGTGGCATATCATGGAAGTCTAATTCTTTTTATTTGCTTGTATACAAATAGTTTTGCCCACAAATAGTTTTGCCCACCCATGTTGTTGAAACTTTTGGCTTTACCCGTCAGGGATGGCCACAGTGAGACACTCGGATGATTTGTTTGGCACATTTCTATGCAGGATGCTCGTCCTGTGGCAACCTATCAATTTTTTCAAAAGGATTTTTGACATATCGTGACAGGATATCGGTGCACTGGTGCTACAACAGTGGAAAAATGCCTTAAAATGGAAATTTCCTTGTGAAACTGTTGTAAGTCGCTTATGTCAGATGTGATGCATCACATACATGGAAACTTGATGATGTAGTGCCGCCCTCGATGAGACTTGACAACCCGCTCAACTTCGCTGTCATACGTTCGGCAGGGATGCAATAAACTCTGATTGTGACGATTGCTTCACTTTGTAGCGTATCCCTTAAGTGAGGAGGTCTATTGGACTTCCTTTCGAAATAGTTGATTTAATTCACCTTAGTAAAAAGATTCCATTCAAGTCATTTATATTTTTCATTCGAGAATTAAACAGCATAACAAAATTCAACGGAAACGGCACACAAAAAAGAGACCGTAAAAGTACAATTCATTGCCACTATCAACTTTTGATTTTACCAGTGTATCTGCATGTTTATTAACTGTAATAATGTTACAAAAAATTCTAGAGTAACTCCTTTTATTACTTGGTGACTGCCAAATGTGATATTACGCTGGTTTTGTAACACGTTACCTCCAACATCTAACAAAGACAATTATGGATCTCTTCTCTCTTGTCATAACCAAATTAATCCGTTCTGATGTTGACTTTACACTCAAGGAAATTAATAACAGCTCTGGTGGAGTCTCCAGGAGGGAGAAGAGGAGACCAGATTCGAAAAGGGGGTTGGGGGTGGGGTGGGCGTAGTGTTTAAATCATACCATAGTCGCATTTATCTGCTGTTTGACACAGTGGAAATATTGTCAGAAGACCTTACTCAGTGACAGTGATACACATGCCAAACTGCCAACCAGCTTCAAGATACTGCCAGGCACAGCGCCAGGGTTTTTTCTATCCCCGAGCTAAAGGGGGCTTGTCCAATATGTGGGGGGGGGGGAGCTTGAAAATTTCATCACTTCACTTACTTGAGGTGGTTCTCATTTTTTTTCAATAAAAGTAGGATATACACGCCATGAGTATGTTTGGTATAATCATAGTTTGAACTCAGTTTGGCCAAAGAATGTTCAACAAAATAGTTAAGCCCAGTGCTTCTAGTGTGGTGCCCCCCCCCACCACCGGGGGAATATTGTTTTGCATCACAATTTACTGAGAAATTATTGATAGTAAAATAAATAAGATGGCATACATCGTGCCACAACGAAAAAGTGCCACTTCAGTTGTCCATCACATCAATTTAGTCCTCATACCATTTACAACTTAAGTAGCAATCCTGCTGTTCTACAATTGTAGCGCCAAAAAAGAGGCATCCTTGACTTGCCAAGAGGTGGATTAAATCACAGGGCCAGTGTAAACCTGTGTCAGTGTTAGCAGTGCTGCTAGTGGCGTCTGGAGAGTAGCTAGCAATGTTGGACTTCTCTTGTGCTCCTTCGGGAGTCCGACTTGGGTCATTTCTTCAATTGACTTCTTCTTTGCCTCTCTCGGCACATAAATTTGAGGGGGAATTCAAAAATCCTTTCCGACAGAGTGCACCCCAGTCGGAGCACCGGATATACGCTTTTGGTGAGTTTGACCAACATTCTGAGATTCCGAATAGTTAGAGCGAACAAGTGCATGCATGTAGAGTATTTCCCAACATGCCCTTTGTATAACCCAGTGCTTCTCAGTTATTTTCTGTTACACCCCCCCTTGCATGATGAAAACAATTTGCGCCCCCACCTCGCCACCCACTCTTCACTGCAATTATAAATAATAGCATTTTCGTTGCAAAACAAACCTACACTGTAGAGTTAATATTCGCTGCGCACAATGGGCAAGGAGAGCGCCACTGCCAACTACTGGAGTGGATGTGCAATTACACTTTATTTCTAGTAAGGCAGTAAAAAATGCATATTCCCCAGGGTCACATGCGCCCCCCCCCAGCATCTCACCGTGCCCCCCCAGGGGGGTCAGCACCACTATTTGTGAAAAACTGGTTTAACCTTTCGCTCAAGTAACTTTAATACTCGCCCCTCCCCTCTCTGCTCTCACAAACAAACACTGAGTACAAACAATTCTTTACTTGGGATACACTGAGTTTGAGCCAAATGCACCAGACCCGTCGAGCTTACTTAAATATCGATATCCATTCACATGGCCACTTATTTAATACATCTCATAAGTCATTTTATTAGCGGTAAAGTGCAAAAAGCCATGGAGGAGATGTCATTAACCAATTAATGTATCCAGAATGAGTGCTCATGTTAATATCAGATATAAATGGGGCCATAAATTATAATGATTTGTTGACCCATCCGTCTTGTCCTCCTTCTTTCAGAGACTTTGTTACTCTGCAGCAAGCTCACCTAATTTCTTCCATTTACTCCTGTCATAATTAATGGTTTTATCAATCGCGCGCTTACTGACCGGCTCGTTTTTCTTGCGTGGATAAATTTCTGAAAAGGCCAGAAAGACACAAGGCGGTTTTTATAAAGTGTTTGGACAAACAAACACCCTGTCAAATGGAGGATTGGGAACTGCAACACAGGTGCGGTGCAGTTGCAAAAAAACACATGCAGACACACGCACACACATTAATTTTAGTTGTAATATTTCGAGGGCACAAATGAAATGTGTTCGGCAAAGACAATCAATTCAAATTTTCATTATCATGTTTGAGCGGTTCAGATGACGAATGGATGGATGTTATTTCACAAGGTTTCATTTGGTGATAATGGGGTGTGCTGTTTTCTCGTCAACGGTATTGTCAGTATGATGATCCCCAACCTTTTTGTGACACACACGAGTCAACTTTTGATGGACTAACCATGAAATGCTTTTGTTAGCGGACTTGTTTCTTTTCAATGAGCCAGTCTCATTTTGAAGTCACATTTTCTTGATTTCCAAAAACTCCCAAAGCTTGTCTTCGCTGGACTCTTTACAACAGTGATGGCCAACCTTTTTTTCCGGCCGTGGACTGGTTCATACAAGTCCATAACTTTTGAGAATCGTGGGCAGGGATCGTGGAGTGCTCATATTGTGCAGAGCGGGCTCTCTACGTGGTCATTTAAAAAATATTTTTTTTTTACTAATTTTGCTAGCTGGGTTTAATATTAGTGCAATGCGGCCGAGACCATTAGCATCTTTATAGACAAGTTTTTTTTATTTAATTATTATTATTTTTTTTTATCTTTCATTTGTGCGGCCTGGTCCAAAGTGGCCTCCCGCCAGTTGGGGTCCATTGCTTTACAGAACTCAATGACATGGCATCAATTTCACAATTGTCTCTGTATCATAATAGCTGCACTATTGCTCACTTAGTTTTGCCCTTGACTCTCCGCTATTGGTCGGTAACACCGTGCTAATGGTCTCCTGAAACAGCTTAACGACTCTCTTCACCCATGTGTTACATCCTAAATGTTCTTTTTCTTATAGTTGTATTGGCTCCAGCCATTAGACAAATTCCTTGCATGTTTTTCCATACCTGGCTAATAAAGCTGACTGATTCTGATTCTGATTCCAATTCCATGTGCCCGGTCTCCATGAGCAAGAGCAGTTTTAATGGCTTCATTGACTCATTTGCAAGTCTCTCATGACATATTATGAGCGGGATTTAGTGCATGTGAATTAACTAGCAAACAAACCTGTAGCTTATAAGGAAGACTGACAATGTTGTCTCTTAAATGCAACCATTTCTTTCTCTGAAATTGTAGTTGTATTTTTCGCTCATTATTTTGCCTGTTCACCTTTTAGAAGCTCTCCAAACATTTTTTTTTTCCATTAATGCTAACTGGTGGACTTACTCAAAATGTAATCCATTTCCACTGCACACTGTTAAGAGGAGTAAAAAAAAGTGCTTCGTGAAGCTTCATGTTCCCAAAAATTAGTAGATGCATCCAATTTTAAAATAAGTCTTCTTTCAGACTCTAATGATCAATAAAATATTTGTTGGTCCGTCTTGTGGGAAAAAAACACAACCAAAAAAACCCTAAAAACTGGTAACCGGTTTATGATAGTTGAAAACATATAGACAAAGTCATTTTACTGACACCAGTCTGAGCCTATTTTTCTTAACGCCATCAGAAAATCAACATACTTTTCTTCACTTTTAAAAAAGTGAAAATGTTGACCCTTTGGAGGTAGATTGTTCTGTACTTTGAGAAACGAGCAAGGTAAAATCCATGTAGGATGTTCTTTTTAAAATATGTGACAGTCTGCTGGCTGTCAATGACAAAATGGACTACTTGGAAGGACAGACCAGACCACAGAACAGCTTGGTCTTTGATTGAATTCCAGAGAGAGACTTTTGGACTGAGACAGAGGAAAAAGTTATAAAAGTGATAAAGCTCACCGCACAGGGAAACCTGGAGCAGACAGACAAAGCAGACCGAGGCCGGTGGTCATGAAGTTACAAAGATTCAAGGACGAATCAGTCAATGTAAAAAAAAAAAAAAAAAGTGAGGGGTAGAATTTTCATACACGAAGATTACGCTGATGCTCTTAAAAGGAAAAGGAAAGAAAGTATCCACAAAAAGTATGAAAAAAAACACAGAACTTGACATGGGTCCGGCAAAATACTTCTTAACTTAAAAAATAGATGTAATTATTATGACAAATATAAGAACACCATCAACTCTGGACACAAAATATCAATTATGCGTTTTTACAGCAGAAGCTTATTTGTCAATTTCCAAAACATTAAAATCAATCAATTTACAGAACCATTGCTATATCGGCAATGTAAATCATTTTTGAATGAGGAATGAACTTTGGGATGAACGGATATGAAATGGTCTGTGTCATAAAACAACACAAGTATTTACCCGTACAGTCTATAGCCTTATTTATCCCAGAATTAGCAGACCCTGCAGGATTAGTTGTCATTGTGCAACTGTAATTGACAACATAATCACAAACGTCATTGATAATAACATGCTAAGTGAAATATTAATAAACAACATCAGTGGCCGCGAGCCAGTTTTTAAAATAGGACTGCAAACATGAAAAAAAAAGAGTTTGATGTGACCTTCACAAGCTGAGCCGTGATTGGCCACTGCCTAAGCCCTGAGTAATTGTGATGTCATTTTCAGTAGACGAAATTGACAAAATGGCCACCCCCTGAGATGGATAAAAACGGATGACTTATGCATGTATTATTATTCAGAATACAGTGTTTACACTAGTGGGGCTGTAAAGAACATATTTTTGTCCAGAACATTTTTGACTTGACTTGACTTCCCCTTTAATGTGTTTTTTAGTGAAATTAATTTAGGAACTATTATATTGCTGGGTCAGTGATACATTGAAATTTAATAAAATATAGTATTACGGACAACTACATATTGATAGTTAAATAGGTTGTGACACAACTTGTATTGTAAATTACAATATTGTGATGTATTGATTTATTTTAGGTATTCATGTGGCCTCCTTTGTGTTTCAAGGACGGCACATTTGCCTCTTCAGTTGCTTTATTCATGGTGAAGCCACACACTTCCCATCATGTTTCTAAATAATTTGACATGGTTGAATTAAGTTAAAATTGCTCTTTGATTACTTTATCATAAATATGTGACATCTATGAGATGGAAGCGTAAAGGTAGAGAGAAGTGATACAAGGAGCATTGCGAATGAAAGGGTATACGAGTGCCATATAAGCTTGAAGGTTGGCTTAAACAGGCAGTCAACATGTTGTGTGATTATGTGTGAGCTGCGGCTTATAGCAGCTCCTGAATACAAGTACATTCTCTTAGCGCTTGCGGAAATAAAGCAACTGAAAAGCATCGGCAACACTGTCATCCTTTAAACATAAATGAGCATATAATTATATATTTTGTGGCTCCTCTTGATCATGTCAGTTCACTAATGAGCCAAGTGAGCTTTAGATGACTCTTTAAGTGACATGAATAGACAATTACATACTGTATACTTAGATAGATAGACAGACAGACAGACAATAATGCCATAAGTGTTTGTTTCATTTTTAGGCATTCAGAATCCCCTGCAAATTGCTAAAACCCAATTGTAATTGCCTAACCACACTCAATTTCCTTTAAAGGACTTTGTTGGATGAGTCTCATTTGCCAAAAGCCTGCAGAAGTAGACCTACTGATGAAAAGTGAGATGGATACAAAAAAAAAAAAAAAAAAAAAGGTATTGCAGGGGTAGTGTGGCTGGCGGAGTTGCTTTAAGTGCATGTGTTCGGAGGGAGGTGCGTGTGTGTGTGTGTGTGTGCGCGTGTGTCTGGCGGGTTGTGAGGGAGCCTCGCAGGCTGACGCTGACTGCGCCTCGGTGCCGAGTGAAGCGCTCACCTGCACACAAGAGTCGCGCAAACTCCGGAGCTGCTGCGCTCCCACAAACACGGAACGATCCCGGCACAGTCTGACGGACAAGGAGACGTTGCACAATTCGGGGAGAAGATTTAGGGCTCTCCCTTTTCTCTTTGTGGTTGCTCGCCTAGGCTGCTGCGGCTGTCGCTCGCTTCGTCCGCCGCGATGAGGACTGACCTGGCTCTGGTCCTGACAGCAGCCCTTCTTCTCGACACATTCCGGGTGAGATCTGTTCTTATTTCGCTGAGTGACTCTTTTTCCAAGGAGCGTTGCAATGTTATTTGGTGCCGTTTCAAAGCGTCCAACCCCGCATGGAATGTTGGCGCGAGTCGGAGGATTCTCCGCGCGTCTGCATTGGCGCGGATTTCTAACAAGTGCTATATGACTTGTCAACCAGCTCACAAATCATTTTCAGTGTACAAGACGACAAATGAAATAGATTAGAGATGATGTGATGTTCTAATTGATCACCATCTAAGTTTCTGCTCTCGGCAATGAAACGGCACAAGTAGAGCTCTAACGCGGCGCATTTGCGCGGCGCAATCGTTGTTTTGGTTCACAGTCACACTCAATCTTGTGTCTTACTCTTGTAGTAGTTAAGACGATTTATAATCGCACACACTTTGCCCAACTTCAACCTCGTCACATTATTGAAACGATCGTGTTGGCGCAGGGCATTAAAAAGTCAAGTTGATTCTTATGCAGTAGCTTTCTCGTCGGTCGTTTATTTCCAAGAAATCATCCTGTATATGTGATTAGAAAACGACGTGTTCATCCGTTATTCCTCCCCAGTCTCCACCCTGGATGCTCTCGCATAAACGCCATGTCTTATTCAGCCTCCTTGACACGAAATGTGCCTATACGCACATTCAGTGGCTTTAATGCTGGGCCATATCGTTTAATTTACACATACTGAATAGGATTTGTCTCCACGTAAAATGTGTGCGTCGAGACAAATGCATTGTCAACTTCCCTGAACCGCTTTTTCTGCCTGCATGCTCTTTTTACACATGTGCACTCTCACACATTAAATCACCAGAGCAGAGCAGGGACCGCATTTGTTTATGGTCTTAATTGAAATGTCTCTTCTCAAGACCATATCGTTAACACCACCATTGAGTCTTTGTGGCCACCAATTACCTGATGCATTTGGTTCAGCCTCTGGAAAATAGAAAAAAAAAAAAAGAATATGCCATAATTGTAAGTGTCTCACGCTGTTCAATTCCTTTCAGGTGAATAACGGCCAGCATTCATCGGAAAGTCCCTGCCGACCCGGCTTCTCACAAAGCTTCTACTCCATCCTGATTCCAAGGGATATACTACAAGGCCAGGCCATACCTATAGGTAAGGAACGTGTTTCATTTGAATACGGTCCAAAAGAAATCCATCCCTGCACTTGCATCATTGAAAAGAAATATATATATATATATATATTTAAAACCAGCGCTGATCATGTTGATTATTGGCGTTTGTTCAACCTTTTGTTGAATTTAGTCTTATAGTCGAATGCTTGTGTGTGAGTCATCGTGTCCGGTATAAATCTCATTGTATGGTGGCCCACTCACCCCCTCGCATCGATTAATCTAACAGTATACATTGTCACAATCACACCACGGTGTCTTAAGCGGCTACGTTTGTTGCTCCAATTACACTGCCAGCCCAGCAAGTTTTCAAGCCGATAGTGCAGGAAATGGAATCGACATCCTGTGTCTAATCTGGCACTGCTCCTGCCAATGTGGGCTAATTGCAATTCTCTATTGATCCCTTTGCTTTTTCTCCTCATTGCTCAGCTGTATTGTTTCGCTGTGGGCACACAATGGCGCTTTTGTGTCTCCGCCCGTGTTGTCGGCATTTTGCACAGTATATGTATCTCTTTCTTTTTGGCCGGTCTGGGACAATCCTGGTTGGGAGACAGCCCGTCTAGACTTTCTTCCCACTGTGAGACCTACAGTATGGGAAACATATTATTTTTGTAGGGAGAGAGCTCTGGATGGTGTGTCTTAAACTTCATCCTGTTGAAGCCTGGCTTGAAATAAAATTGAATGACAGGCGTACACTTGCTGGAAGTGAGCTTTCTTTCTTTCTTTGTGGTAGTGAAGTCTTCGGTCCAGCAGGGGGTGTCACTACAATCACAAACAGTCTCGATATGATTGTTGCTGCCTTGTATCCTTTTACATGTTCAGAATGGCAATCAAATGCAGTTGTGCCTGAAACAATTGTGTCCAGTCTAATAGTAATGGGGCTTTATCAACTTAGTGTGACTTGTGGTAAAAAAATTGAGGACAGGTAAGTTGTTTTTCTTCAATGTGAGTTAGTACTCCCACTTTTTAATGCTCTTTCTAAATTTACAAAATGTGGTTATGGGACCTGTATTATAAAATCAGAATTGTGTTTTTTTTTTTAGTTACATTACATTACTTGTAACTGACTCGCTTCATCATTTAGAATTCCCCAAATGTTATAGCTGAACAAGTGCGTCGTCAGTTTTGTTTGTGGCTTTGCAAAAATATTTATGTGAACGGAAAAGTGCTCCTAACTCCCTCCCCTTGCTTTGCTTGTGCTTCACTGGTGCGACTTTGTGAGCTGGTTTGCAATTGCCTTTCAAATGTAACCACATAGTCAGCCATCGCAACTCATCTCAGATGTGATTAACCTCATTGCGTTATGCTAAATGTATTTGTATATGCTTTTATGTGCAAAATGAACTGTGTTGCAATCTTTTGACATGAGCAATCAAGTTTGCGCCCGTTTTCCTGAAGTAAGGCCCAATTCAAATTTTTGCTCAAATCCGATCTGTCCTCATTTCATATTCCAAAAGCAAATGTGACTTCTAATGTGACCACAACACGTCCTTGATTGACATGCATCAACAACGCGGACGTCACATGGCCCAATGTTTACAGAAGTAAATATAGTCCTGTGTGTAGGAGTAGGAGGAGGTCGAAATATTTCGTTGTATTGTCTCATTTCATGAAGACGTCGACTAAAGATGTCACGTCACCGCCGCGCATAACAAACTGCCTGCATCGATGACCAACTATTAACACAGACGTCCACTTTATGCTTCATGTTCCAGGTGGGATTAAAATAAGCAACAACCTCAACTGCAGATTCATGGGCGATTGTCAGCAGTCTCCCGAGCTATTTCCCTCACCCGCTTGGAGGGCATACTGGGCTTTTGATGAATTATAGGTCGGATGTCAAATATATTATCATCAGACAAAAAGGGACACATTGACAAACAAATAGACACAGACATGCTCACAAACACACACACTCCAAGCTGCATGTCACCTTCATGTGTTCCTGAGAACGAACTATCGCTTCAGGGGCTTGACACAAGCATGCACAGAAGTACCATAGGGGATATACGTAGCCACACACTTTGGACACTTGATTTATTGACTGTAAGGGTGACAATAGAGGGAAGCGCGACGGTCTGGGAGGGCTTTAATAATAACATTGTTTAACCTAAAACTGTCAGTTGGGGGCAGGAATAATGCTAAGACACACACACACACACACGTTCTGGTTTCAATGTGTCGAGGGGACCGTATGCTCATGAAGGGCTTCACTGGAATGCTGCCCACAAGTTTCTTTTCCCCTTTGCACACACACCGGTACTAAAAGAGTACTACTCACTGAACTTGCATCAAATAAAACTTTATTGATCACGATGGACTCTTACGCCATGTCAAAAGAAATTGCTGATCCATCTCAGTTTCCGTTATGTTTCACACCGTCAACAAAGTAGTCGTGTGGTTACACAGCCTTGTGGATGTATTGACATGGGGAAACTTTGCAAAACATAGTTTTGCGTGGGCATTGAGGGAGTCTAAAACCCAACAATGGGTCATGGCGCCTGCTCGTGCAAAGAGGTACCGTTTGTCTTCCAGAAGGCACGATTATTTTTCCATCTGGGAGAATATCCAGTTCACACTTTGGGGATCAGCGGTGTTGCTGGGTAAAGACTAAAACATTCTGCAGTGCACAAGCCAACATCAACATATTGCACTTTTCGGGACCTAGTCCCTTTTTTTATAACACGGGCATCAAACTCATTTTTGTGGACGGGCCACATTGTAGTTATGGTTTCCCTGATAGGGCTGTGATGACGTAACCAAATACAACAAATTGATGGACAGCCAGTTTTGATATCAGAAGCCAGTAAGTAATTCAACAAATTTTCAATTCATTTTAAAGGGGGAGGATTGGTGACAAATAAATGTTGTTAAAAGTGAAGTATATGTGCTAGAAACAGGAATTTGACCTGTATGATTTGTCCTTCGTGAGCCACATAAAATGAGCTTGTGGGCCAAATGTGGCCCCCGGGCCTTGAGTTTGACACCTGTGCTTTACAAGGTCTCTTTTGTATGTGATTAAGTGCGGCGATAGCATGCCTTGACCAGGACATGTTCAACTTTGTTGGCTGGTGTTAGATTAATGTCCTGGTCTGCTTCACATTCATGCCCGCACGTGGCCTTACCAGCTTCTGCCATCTCAATATAATTCAGTGGCTCAGTCTGTTTTTTTTTTGTTTTGTTTTTTAAGCAGGCGACTTTCCGTGCATACATAATTAGCCTACACTTCATTTGGGACTTCCTTCACACGTACTGTGTTTTCATGCTCAATGTGTGCTCAACATGAGTTGACCGAGATCAATAATGTCATTTGTACACGTAGAATTTCTTTGATTAGGTCAGGAGTCATTATGCTGATGACACCTCAAATACCTCCTCGTGTAGGAAGACTTTGGTCCTGTCTGTGTACACATTGACTAGACAATAGTGCACATGCCACCACAAGACATTTCTTGGAAACAGTCAGCTTCCCAATGTTAAAGTTTTAGGTTATTTAAATGGAACCAGTTGGCACCCTCTCGATTGGATAACTCAGTTGTCATTTGCAAAATTTCTCCAGGGGAAAATCAAAATCAAGCAGCTTTTTTTATTCCGGTTTGAAAACTGAGGTCTTTGGCTAAATCACTTTGGTCGACATTTTCACATTCCAAGAGATGAGCGATTTTTGCATGAGAGCAATCCAACCTATTATGCTTTATAATCTTTTTTGAACCACTACAAGGGCAATACAATACACAATAAACTTGGCATCAGGTGCTTGCCTTGTGTGTTATAGTTCACTCTATTCAACACAATTTTGTTCCGATATGGGGACCAATACCTGACAAGTTCCCCAGGATGTTGTCTCCTTTTATCTCAAGCGAACTCCCAAACAGCGGTTCTCTTTTTTTGGTGCCTGTGTTTTGATCCCCAAGCCACAAGATGTGCTTATGAGTGACGGTGGGAACAGAACCAAAACCTGAATACACAACACATACACGAACACACACATGCAAGAATGCGTGTATGCACACAAATGCACGACACACGTGTACGCAGGCATGCAAGCACACACACCCACGTACAGGCATACACGGACATGCCTGTTAGCCACTCTGGAATTAATAAGCGAGACAGATCTAAGACCTTGGCCGGGATGAGGAAATTCTCGACAGGCGGTCAATAATGTTATGTATCATTTGGAGTTACTTTGAGGCACAAAAATGGCCCAAATACAATTGGGCATGTCTGCGTGCGTGTTCACGCGTGTGTGTGATATCGTGTCTGAAGGACCCAAGAGAATCTGTTGTCCAAATTGACAAGGAATTCTTCATGTAATTTTGGAAGTTTTACAGCAAAAACCTCTCTCGTTGTTTGTATCCTTTCCACACAGTAATTTCAGCTTTTATATTAGTCGAGTTCAAAGGTTATGTGGATTTATGTAAACTCCAGGCTTTAACAAACATGAATTTCAGAACCGTTATACTGTTGAGTGTTCTTTTAATTTTCGTCAAAAGCTCTGCAAGCCGGATTTCATGCGTATACACGTACAAATGGCACTGCCGAATTTCTGTGACTGGATTTTATTGTACTTTATGCGGGAATGTACCCGAATGCGACCTGCACAGAATAGTAATGCTGCTGTAATTGTTAAATAATCAATATTCCTGTCACTGAAAAAGACAGGTGACAGCTGTAATCCCTCTGCATGTTGGATATTCACCGTTTTCTTGTACCGGCATTTCATTAGAATTTTGAAACGCTTTATATATATATATATATATATATATATATACATATATACATGTGTGTGTGTATATATATATATATATATATATATATATATATATATATATATACATATATATATATATATATATATATATACATATATACATATATACATATATATATATACATATATACATATATACATATATATATCACCTTCTCTGACATATTACAATGTCAAATGTTTGTATTAAGTGATAATAAATAATGGGGGAAAAAGTCGTACACGTATGGCAAAGTCCTCAGTATGAACAAAAAGCTCAAATTGCAGTTTTCTTAAAATGGTTGGTTCTCAATCGTTTTTCCTGCCATGGAGTCATTTGATTGTCGGTCAAGCAACCCCATACATTCCAAGTACACTCCTCTCGTCTCCAGAAGTTGACCCGGTCTGGTCCATCAGAAAAAAGTAGTCTCATGGGGACAGTGAGGTTGAAAGTGGCTGATTTTTATGGCATGGTGTTACATTTTTTTTCTTGTCAAATAGGGCGCATTTTTGGATATATTTTGAAATCCTGTAGTGCAATTCCACAATATTCTGAATATTCTGTCTCCGCCCAGTTGAAAAACAACTTGGCCTGGACCATTCTCGCACAGCCAGCTAACAAAATCTTATCCCTTGTCCTCCCTTCCGATTGCTGATCCTGCTCCAGGGAAAGTGGTGACATCTCAGTGGGTCACTCTGCTGTGTTTGAATTGAGCTGTCCAGTTTGAATTGGACTAGCCCGGCTTTTTCTGTGTTTGAAGTTGTGAGTTCGAATGGCACAAATCTGAAAATTAGGATTTGTTGAAAGACCTTCAGTTGACAGACGTGTGATGCAATACTGCACGTTGATATCGATTCGATACCAAATGTATACAGATACTTTATAATAATTAAGGTTGAGCGCGGCTTCTTGCTTTTTGGCACTGCTAAGTCACATGGCAGACGGGAGAAGTTGTTTTTGTAATTGGTTTAGTAATTAAAACAGAATAGAAGAAAGTCGAGAGAAAATACACATGAGGCCCTGCTTTGCGATGTTCTTGGCTGTTATCTAGTTTCAAATCAAAAGCATCAAATATATTAAAAAACAATTCTGCACTCATTGCTTTATTTGAAGAAACTTTTAATTTTTTTTGTTACAATCAGCACGAATGAAGTTCTTGAATAGCTTTATTGTGGTGATCCCATCTGCTTTTCAGCAAAATTGCTTGCATACTTACAGAATAAACCTCCACCCACACACTTAAATGCGCATTACGGTGCCATTCCGCTGAGGTAGAAACAGTTCCATTTAAATGGATGCTTCCTCTTGTGACCTACACCTTGATTCTGTCATTTAACACATGGTCCATTCTGCTTTTTACTTCCACGCAGAAACGCTAAAGGCGGATGAGGCTTTGCATTCCTAAAGTAACAGAACAGTTAAGTACAGTACGTGATAAGGGCTCGTTACGGTAATGACGAGATAAAACTCTCCTAATTAACGAGAGACTATCAACATTATTTTGAAGCTTGTTGCTGAATTTATATATTTATATATATATATATATATATATATATATATATATATATATATATATATTTATTTATTTATTTTTCATTTTTATTTTTTCCGATGAGGACTGATTTAAAAACAAGTGTGTGTTTATTTTGCTTCCGATTAAGTCATTACAGGAGGACCACAAACTAAAACTCGGATTTGTTTATTGGGGTATGCTTTGTTTCACAGGAGCATCAATAAAGGAGTCCATTGCTCTGCTGGCATAGACAATGTATCAGTTTTCTCTCCATCCTATCCTCAAAGAGAATTGCATTGTTTTGATTTCCTGCTTACCTTTTGCCCTGAATCGCATGACACAGACTGCAGCATTATCTGGGTCGATAGTAGCCGAGCACCCTTGCGGAGATTAGATATTGTTGAAATACTGCCTCCTTTTGCCGCTTTTGGCTCCTGCTTAAATCTTTTATTGTTTTCTCTCTGTCTTTATTAGGAGATTGTGGCCTCATATTTTCCCTTAATCTTTTGAAAAATCCTCTCTGTCTTGGATTCAGATTTATTTATTTTATTTTTGTAAATCATCCATTTTGAGTCCCTATGTCAACATGTTATATTAAAAAAAAAAAATCTTATTCTGCTGTCATCGTCGGTTTTTAATATCTCGTTTGTAGTGTGTGAATGTCACAAACATGAATGTATGGTCAAACATTGATTTTTTTTTTCCCGCAGATATTAATTATATAGACAACAAAGCTTACTTTTGTTGGCTGTCTTGTAAAGTTATGGAGACACTACACTAATAGGTTCCTGTATGCGCTTCAGCTAATACGACCACTGGGAGCTGTTACAAATAATCTGTTAAAATACCTTACATTCATATATTACTTTGAAAGAATTGTACATGGATTTCCCAGACAGGCTCATTTTGATGATTTAGACATATGGTGGGGCGTTTTATTTCCCCGTTAAGGTCTAGACGTTCGTGATTTATGAGTTTGCAGACATGTGGGTGGATGGGTGTAAGGAGTTCGGGTGATGCGGGGTTGGAGGGAGGTGTTGAGTGTTACACCGGTAAGCAGATGATGGATGTGTGTGTGCATTTCCTGCCTCCATTTTTGAAAGGCAAAGCTTAAAGACGCACACAAACAAGAATGGTCGTGAACAGGTCGACAAACAAACCCGCTGTTTAAATTCTGTTTACATGACGTGGTGCCTTGAAAGCGCGACATGTCAGTCTGTCAGTCCATCCATCCATCTTCTTTCGTTTAAGCAGGGAAAACCAGACTCCTATCTCCCTGGCCATTTTGTCCAGCTTTTCCTGGGCGATGCCAAGGTATTCCCAGGAGATGTTGCTACGTTCAGACTGCAGGCAAATGCAACCTAAACCGGATTATTTTGCCCATATGTGACCTGTATCTGATTTTTTTTTTTTTTTGATAGTCGGAATGAAGGGAGCGGCACAGTGGATGACTGATTAGCACGATGGCCTCACAGTGCAGTGGTTGTGGGTTCGATTCCGATTCTGGCCTTTCTGTGTGGAGTTTTCATGTTCTCCCCGTGCCTACGTGGGTTTCCTCCGGGTACTCCGGTTTCCTCCCACATTCCAAAAACATGCATGTCAGGTTTATTGGAAGCTCGAAATTGCCCCTAGGTATGAGTGTGAGGATGGATGGTCGTTCTTCTTTGTGTGCCCTGCAATTGACTGGCAACCAGTTCAAGGTGTACCTCGCCTACTGCCCAAAGACAGCTGGGATAGACTCCAGACCTTTGCCTTTCAACTCCGCTCTTTCGTCATCACGACACAACAATGTGGAGTCTGCGTCACTGCAGACTATCACTCCATCATCCCTCGATTCACTAATTTTCAATTAGTATTTGTCTTGTTCAGTGACTCCAGGTAGCTGCAAATACTGTGAGTGAAATCCAGATTTCACTCTGGTATGGTGGCAAGTCAATTAGATGGCACACAGAGGCAGGCAATTATTCACACCTACGCTCAGTCAACTGGAATCGACCTCATGCTGTCTGAATTAAGTTGGCCATATAATGCTCCGATGTTAAACAACAAAGTTCCTGGGGAATCAATATTTTGTAAAATGTACAGTTTGTCCTTTTTTTTTTTGTACGTGTGGTATAAGCTTGAACATGCTGTGTGTGCTGAGGTAGCAAGTGTCCTCCAGCCTTTTCCAAGTCGTTCATTAGAAAGGCAAGCAGGAGATGATGGGAAAGAAAGGGGGAACAAATAAAACAAGCAGGTGGAGGCCATTATTTTTAATGAGTTTTTTTTTTGACATCCCCACACTTTGTTTCGAAAGAAGAGGACAAAGTAGACCGAAAGTAGAGGAATAACTGGGGGGCGACTTCCTGCAGATGAAGTTACTCCATGGTGTGTTTGAACTCTGTATCCTTGTCATCTGCTTGGTGCATTAAGAGACCTCCCGCCTTGGTCTGACAGGCCTTTGGGGGTACAACAATACGAAGGTTATGGCTCTCCCAAAGACATTAAATTCATTTAAAAGCTCTGCTTGAACTCGACCACTTTAATGCACAGATGGTCTGTATGGACTTTGAAGGCTGTAAAATGACAATGGAACACTATCAGCTTTTGGTCTCTTTCCTGCGGATACCCACACGCACACACGGGCACACGCCTAGCTTTAATTCAAGGCTGTTTTGTCTGGTGTTGTTTGATGAAAAATATTAAAATAAAGTCAATATAAATAGCGGCTGTTTAGTAGCTGTGTGATCATTGGTAAAATAGTTCCTTACAACTAAGTAGTTTCCCTCTGGAAAACATGAAATCATTAAATCTTGAATGGTGGAATAAGTTTAGAAATTTCTTTCCTTTTTTTTTGTATGGCAAAAATCTTGAACAGGGGTGTGTAGACTTTTTATATCCACTGCATGTTCATGTTTATACAAAGCAATATATTTTGTTGTATGGGACAAAAAAGAAGTAGCGCGGCAAACACAAATATGCACAAAATGATCGACCCTCATATGAAATGTAAATGAAACCTGGTGCACGAATTGTGAAGCTCCCTGGTCAAGAAACTGCAACTTGAACCTCAGTTCGACTTAATGTCTGCTTTGTGGCTCTCAAATTTCAACACTGCTGGTCCCAGGTGAAATGGGGCCTAAGACAAGATTCAAACTGAGAACCTCTTGACACTAAGGCAGACCACTAAACAACTCACAATAGCTCTCTAAATAACATAAAACAGACCAAATAACAGCACGATGATGCTAAAAAACAAAGTGAAACCTCTTTTCCTCCAATTTCCACTGCTTCTGTATATCTTTGGCCTGAGCCCAAAGAATCGCTGGCTTCCTCTTCCTGCCCACTGGCTCCTTCCACCCCCACTGCCTCTGTTTAGCTATGGCAGCGTTTTAATTACAGCCTAATTGAGTCAATTAGAAATGAAGCCACTGTGAAGACAATTAATGCAATGATGAGTCAACAATTGCAGCTGCACCCTCGAGTTGCGAGTCGTCAAAAAACCAACAACACTGATTTTCTTTCCAGAAAGCTTTTCGGTTTTTAATTCTGGGTGCTCCTGTGAAACAATAGACGTGATTTTGAATGTTAGGACAAGTATGCATACTTCAGACGTCTCAGTCGCTTAATCGCGTATGATTTTGTGTGAGATCACACCACTGTTTGTTACATTTTTCTAATCAACCAGATGAAGTTTATTTATTTTTTGATCTATTAGAGAGTGTGCATGAGGCAAATCCAGGAGCATTACGACCTCATATGTTATTCTCTTTGCTTGGAGATCCCTTGTCTTGGTTATGGGAGGATGAAAGCTGCAAAGGAGGCCCCCAGGAGACAATGCTGTTTGCTAATCACTAATTGAGTCTTGAACTCCCGATGAATGGACCAGATTCATTTCTTAGGTTCTGCGCACAGTTGAATCGCAGGGAATGGAGGGGAACACGTTAGATGAAGAACCTGCAGTTGATGAACATAAAGTCAGTGTTGTAATTAATCAAAAGACAATGCTGTGTCTCTGTGATGTCCGGGATGATGCTAGTCAAAAGACTAGAGATCTTCTCTTTGCAAACAGTGTTTCATGATTTGTGTCAAGATAGATATTTTGATTTTGAAGGTTCACTGTCACCGTGAAAGGGGACACTGGATTGTTTTTTTAAGGTTGAGTTTTAATAAGGACGTAAACTATATATTGTAGAATCTTTAATGTTCAGGTGCAGTCTTTGGCTCAATCCAAACTCATGTTATTATAACATACACCGTAAATTTCTGAGTGTACATTTTACTCTGAAGATTTGGTCCAAGTCTAAAAAGTGTCAAATTTGAGAGTACATGTTACACTGAGAAAAAAATTGGCGCAATTCACTTGAAAAATCTATAATTTTTTTTTCACTCAGAAATTCACTGGTACATTTTCCAAGAAACATTTTTGAGTCAATTTTACTTTCATAGTAAGTAGTTTACAGAGACGGCATTCCGTCCCAGACGGACGATGAGATGGGTTTTAAAAAGAACAAACGAAGGTAGGACATTAGTCGAGAGAGAGAGTGTGAGAGAGAGAGAGAGAGAGAGAGAGACGCATGCGCGTGGCTGTGTGAAGAAGCAATTGAGAGCCAAAATAAACATATAAGATGATAATGTGGAGACCCACAAAAATTTGTCTAATGCAGATAATGTGTGTTCAAATCAGTTTTTATTGCTAAATGTATCCTTTGCCGCTTTTAAACAAGTGTATTTTGTAGTCTGGAGATTACGGTGAGTGGATGTGAATCGGAAAAAAATTGTGAAATCCAAGGATAGGAGCGCTTTAAAAGGTCAAGGATGGATGGTGGCGGCGGAGGATTCTTTTATCAATAAGGACAGAGGGACGACAATGGAAGTGTGCCAAGTTGCGGGCGGAGGACGGACCGGCAAAATAGGCTAAAGGGCCCACCCATCTCTGGTAGTGCATTAAGAAATAGTGACCGATGGCTTGAGGAATGAAACCACAATCTTGTGGTTGGGACACAGTCATGCTATCACCTGAGCCATGCCGATTGTATTGTGAGTGAGTAACTTGCTGGTATCAGGCAGAATACTCGTGACCCCGAAAGAAGAAAGTATCTGGGGTCTCTTTTTGGAGACTTTAGCGATTTACGAATTCATTCTGTTGCCCAGTGGATGTGGTTCACAATTTTTACACGAACACAATGAAAAAGCGTGGTACACAATTATAAAGCAAAATACATGCTTTGTATGTCCTGATTCATCCAATTTGTATGATTTGAACTCTTGTGAGAACAGCAATCTAGCTTTACAGCCTCTTGAGAAACAGATGCGGAGTGCAGAGAAATTTGCTATGTGACACTGCAGGCATCGTGACTGTTCTTTCGCTTAAATTCTCTCCACTAGTGTGATAATAGTTTCAGGCTTTGGAGCTCAGATGCCTTTTACACCACACAGGCCCGAATTTCTTTGTTCTTGCCTGCTATGTCTGTCTATTGTCTTTTTCAGCACATCAGAAGGAGAGCCAAAGCGTGAGGGTAATAAAAAGGCCTCCGATCCTCCTCTGGGTCTGGCAAACTGTTGAAGCAACCAAGTTGTATTGCTCTAAGTCTGAGACTGATCAAAAGCAAAAGAAATCCGGTGGCCGTCGAGGGAACAAGCTCCTGCGAGAGAGCCGGAGAACGGCGGGAAGGAGGAGTGGCACTCGTAGACGAGCTTTTGTGTTGGGAGCCGAACAGAAAGAGGTGCTACAGGCAGGCTGAAAAGCAGACATTATACAAATTTGGATTTGGATATAAAGAATGGGTTGCTTCTGCACCATTTTATTACAAACAACAATGGAGGAGTGCCTGTGTTTTTTTTTTTTTCATATGATTGGCATATTGTTGACTTAAGTGCAGTCGAGATAATCAATGTTTTCTTGCCTTTCTGGAAACTGAGCTTTGCGATAGGCTATGCACAGAGTAGAGGCTTACATACATGCGCACATTCAGGTATGCACATTCACTCGTCTGGCGGCTGATTACCGAAAACACTGGAAGGAAACGATTACAAAGCGATGGTTTAATCCAGCTGTCAATCCCGCACCTCATTAGCAAACATATGGGGTTGTTTCAGAGCTAGAAAAATCGTAGGTTGGGAATACAGGAGAATTAAGTGGATAATGAGGAATAATCAAAGGATAGTTGGAGTCAGGGAAAAGGAAGAGTATTGGGGAAAAAAAAAAAGAATGGGCGTATAAAATTGTGTGAGGAAGAACAAAACAAAAAAACAGAGATAGTGGTGAGAAAGAGTTGAGAATGAGCCTTACTCTGCTGCCTGGGGGGGCTCATGTGGATAGTTTCGACCTAGCTTTCATTTGCAGGAGTCATAACAAATGCAGAAGCAGCGAGCGTTTGCCATGTCTGTCACGTCTCATACCACCAAACCTACTTGTAATTCCCTGATTAATTAAGAACAGAGATTTGTTAATTTAATTGTAGGTGTAGGGCGACCCCCTTCCTCCCCCCTCACCATCCTCCACCCCCCTTGCTTTCTTCTGCCGCTTGCACGCTCGCATCCTCTTGACAGGCTAATTTGCCCTGCAGCTTTGAGGGGTGCAAATGAAAGGTATAGCAGAGGAAACCTTCAGATGGTTTATTAAGAATTGATTCCGCACATAGGCAAAGAGACGGAGCGATGGGAGATTCATGCTGAAGTGCCTCCGAGGCAGAGGCCCTGGGCGAAAGGGGAGAAATTATGAGTTGAGGAAAGCGTTTGAGCTCAAAGAGATTGTTGTGATACCGCATGAGTTTCTTTCGAGTGCGTTTCAGAATCATTGCGGAAGAACAGTTCGTGGGTAAAACACGTCTTCAATTCTGGTTGAATCAGTTGCGCCCATTTTTGTGCCCACAGTTGTCACACAAACAATCTCGACACTAGGTCATTCGTACAAGTTGACGTAAACTGTGGCTCGTTTGACTCGAGTGAGTGCTCCGATCAGAATTGATGTTACTCTTCGTCTGGTACATGTTTGGAGGAGTTGAGCCTGGACGGTTGCTCATGCACGACGGCTCATGTTGGATGTGTTAGATTATCAAAGCCATGGCTTTTTCTGCCTGTTGTTAACGATAGCCACTTTGCTAGAATACACACAACTATAAACGAGCTGCGAGAGTGTAGGCAGGAGGAGAGCAAGGTCGGTATGGCGTCAATGATATGCCGTGAGGTTAATGACTGGTGAGGCAGTGATTCCTCTGCAGTTGGATCTAAAAATATGAACCCAAAATAGCCTATATTTTAAATTTGACCTTAATTAAAATATATTTGACATTTTTTCGTTATGCTTCAATAAATTCCACACTGTTCAACATGTGATAACAAGAAAAACAAAGGCAATATGAAATGCAAGGTCAAGTTCACACTTGCTTTGTTTTGGGCTGATTAGAACGATTAAATATGTCCCAGACATTCATGAAATATATTAAATAGACTGTTGAGTGTGATAAAAATGTATATTGGTGATATAAAGAGAAATAGCTCTTTCTCTTGTGTGAGGTCACACTGCAATAACTGCCTGCGTCAATTCATTTGTGACGGGGGACTCGAATCATATGACCTGACTCGCGTTTGACTCGAGTAGCATTTCTTGGACATGCGACTTGCTTGCCAAAAACATGGAAATGACTTTACTCGGGACTTGGTATCAAAGTGACTCGACTTGATGTAGACTGAACGACATGACTTGACAAGTCATCTTGAGAGTTAAGCTAACTTCACAGTTTAGCTAGCAATTTGAACATTGGGACCAGTAAAAAATGTGAACTGTTTTATTTTGACAAAGTCATGCAAAACTTCCCCTGCCTTCTATTTGAAAATGAGGTGAAGTGATGTTTACTTTGAAAGCTGCTTCTATTCACCAAAAAATGGACATCACGGGCATTGGTTTTACTAGCATGTTGCTAACAGTCAATTGTGGAGATGTGGAGATGTGTCAAGGATGATAGTTTTGATTAAATCAAAGTAACGACAATTAGAACATGCAAGGTTTGAAATTTGAAGATGAGAGTGACTTCTACAATTTTAGTTTCATCTGTCTGACGCGTTTAAGATGGCTCCGTGAACCTAAACTAGCTCGGTTAGCTCAACAGATTGGCACCTGAAACAACTTATCTAGTTTTTGAATCTGAGATTTTGTACATTTATATATTTCATTTCACTTCATTCACAGACCTTCAAACACCAGGGTGAAGGGCTATCATTGACCCCATAGCTTGTCTATCCTATCCCAATCTTGCCTCTTGTCGGTGGAGGCTGTTGACATTTTTGACTGCCATTCCCAACTTCATAAGTTGATTAGCCACTGCTGTGTTTAATTGCGTCTCATCACAGAAGCTTGGCATTTCTCATTACCCCTTCACTTAATTCATGCACATATTCCGTTTGAGCAAATTTAATGACTGCCATCTAACTTTCTGTTGTGTTTTAAGGAAATACTTTTTTGGGGGGGGTTGTCTTCATACATCGTGGTCTGTTCTTGTTAGTAGTCCGTACACATGATTGACATTTCAAACAAACAAACAAGTTAGATGAACTTAATACTGTGTATCACATTTGCGTCATTACACTTAGCAGTGTAATGTGAATGTGAAATGTGTTTGAATTAGCTGCCAGGCACATGCTGCCAGCTTGATATGACTTCCCACGTTCTCATTCTCAAAATGTATTTTATGTAAACGGGAGCGGCGCTAGTTAATCATGTTCAATTTAATTGCCCAAGTGGTATAGTTGTGACTACTTTGTAAATGACAATCCTCTTGAATCTTAAAGGGACGCTTCATTGACATTAACATTGGCACTTATATAATAGGTTTGCATGTAAAAATGACATCAGTGCTAAAATGCCCCCCTCCTAAAGACTGTGGTGATTTACGAGCTTTTTTTTTGGGATGAGATTCACGACAAATTGGCACGCCCCCTTTTGGAGCTCGGATTATTTTTTTCCCGTTCCAGCATCTTCATCACACGAGGGAGTCAAGCAAGGTAATATTGCTTTGTCATTTCATTACTATTATTGTGCACAATAGTTTGGATTTATTGACATAAAACGTGAGCCCATGTGATCACCTCATCAAAATCAAATATACCATGCCGGTCGTTTCACGACTTACACAGGCTGAAGCGGAGAAGTGCAAGAATGTGCAAACAAACCCCGACTGGTTATATTTCGGACATTTAGCTACGCTAAAGTTGAGTCAACTCCCAGGAGGCAGACAAGGGCTAACAGCAGCCAGCAGGCAGGCATGGATAATTAATTAATTAAATTTCCTCATCAAAACATATATAAACTGAGCTGGTTAGCGAAAAGTAGGCAATCTTGACTCGACTTTAAATAAATACGGAATACACAAATAGTGGCGGTGCTAGCTTAAATGTTGCCCTCGACAAGACCTCTCAATAGGGCCCGCTTCGTGATATTAAAATTTACATTTGAGCAGCTTTTAATGGTTTCATATGGCCTAACTCTACAAAACAGTGAAACAAGTTGAGTCTTCCCATTTGATTTGATTTTTTTTAACATAAATTGTCTGATGTCAGTAGCACATGATGAATAAGTTGTACTTGGCGTGTCATTGCTTGGATGTCTAGTTCTTTATGTCAGCAGAGAAATAATTTGTCCCACAGAGGCAGACTAATGAATGAGGTGTCCTGTTTGTTGGCTCATATTAACTTTGGTAGGCGTTTCTTTCATTTGATTAGCTCCATGCTCTGTCTTGACAAATTGGGCTGTCCTTCCCTCGCAGCCAGAACACTAATCTATGCCTCAAAAAAAAAAAAAAAAAAAAAAATCATTGCGCATGACCAAGCCAGCAGCTCTGCATGTGTGCACTCTGTGTGTGTCTGTGTTTGTGTTTTTTTGTGATTGTATTTTAAGACTGATTGCTCGATAAATAGAGGGTGAGTAGTCTAGAAATGTATCGTGAAGCCGGTTGGGAGAATCACTTCTGTGAGGGTTTGAGTAAATGTTTCAAACAGGGGGTACTCAAATACAAACTTTAAAGGGCAAGACATTTTTTTAATGGCTCCATTTATTGCAGTTGTACCCAACTATATATACATATGTATGTATGTATATATATATATATATATATATATATATATATATATATATATATATATATGTGTGCATATATATATGTAAATAAATATATGGATATATATGTGTATATATATGTATATATATACGTATATGTAGATATATATGTATATATATGTATATAAATATATGTATATATATATGTGTATATATATGTATATATATACGTATACGTGTATATATACATATACGATATATATATATATATATATATATATATATATATATATATATATATATATATATATATATATATATATATATATATATATATATATATATACACACACACACACACACAGCTTTTTAGTCAGCCAGCCACCTCCGTCGGACCTGCGGCTGCCGGTTTGCAAAAGTTACCGACTTTTATGAACCGGTCCACGGCCCCAAAAATTTTGGAGACCATTGCCATGATCCCGTTTTAGCAACAGATACATATAACTTATATTATTATAGTTAAGTATTTTCTAAATTATTACTTCTTGAAACACAATATACATTTTGTTGTAAAAATAATTATTGTATCTCCTGGCGATTTGATTGGCGTCACAGCAGCACCGTTTATAGCTATTCCCTTGGAATTGAAATTCTGGAGTTGCATGCCAAACATGTTGAAGATAGCGATGAACTAATTCAAACTGGTTGCAGAACTCCTCGCACTACACGATGTGAGTGCCTTGCCCAGTGGCATTTGGTCGCTTTGCTTGGTGAGTGGCTTCAGGCTGCTGTGACACATTTGATCAACTGAAGACATTATTTTGCAAGACAATCGGGCTTGGGATGTTGACCTGAAGTGAGGATTTCTCAAGTTATCATCATAGTGTTAGAGTTTTGTTTATCTTGACTTAAAGGAACTTTTGTCTGTTATCACGTGGCTGTTGGGAAAACAGCAGCTTGAATGTGTGTTACAACAACAGGTCATTTTGTTGGCAATACTCACACCGCCTCTTCGTGTTATCAAACGCAGAGTCCGCCTCTTATTTTTTCTTTTTTCATCTCTCCTATGCCGATTCACTTCTACCGTGTCTCATGTGGTCCTCACATAGCAATGCTGCCGTAGTAGGTAATCCAAGGACACATCATACTGTTTGAGATTTCTCTTTTTCCATTTTGACCATGTGGATAGTTTCTGGTGTAGTTGAAATTCCAAATGCTTATAGTCCTCAATGTTTTATGAGTTGGCAAACTCATGGAGATATTTGGACTGTATATGTACAGAAGTATTTGTGGCACGTTTTTTCCAAGCCATGGCCATTAATGTGCTTCACTGCCGGAGTCAATGAAGCAGAACTTATTTTATCTCACTACATGGATGTCAAGGATTGTGTGATGTCGCCAGTCGCGATCGCAGCGATTGCTAAACCAGTCTCGCTTTCTCTTAATTTTTCTTTTTTTTTTTTTTTTTTTTTGCATCATGCTTGATAATTCCCATCACATGGAGTTGTAATGTGAAATCTTTTGTCTTCTTTGTCATTTTAAGTAAATGTTGTCCGGTTTTGATGAATACATATTTCTTTTGGTTTATGCTGTTTACAATCGTTGCTGATTTTATAAATTTTTTTCCATTCAAATTTCTTTTGGTTGCTGCTGTTTACAGGTTCTAATGTGTAGAAACTGCACAAAATCTAACTCTGCTCAATTTGAGCATTGTTGCGTGTTGTGACTCACGGCTTCAAACTCCCCAAAAGTGGCGTGTCTTGCGACAGGCCGCAAACCGCGCAAATATCGCTGCTGAAAAGCTGTTGTGTTTATTGAGACAGTGATTAGAGTGTTTTAATTCAACATTGTTTTTTTTTTTTTTGTTTTTTTTTTTTCAAAAACTCCCTCCTGCATTTGGTTTCAAAATTATTAATGATAATGGAAAACTGGAAAGACACCCGTGATCAGAAATCCTCAATTGTGCTGCTTTTTTTTATTTTTAATGTTAGCTAATTATGTAAAGTTGCAAACAGATCATTCCGAGCATTTGAATCCCGAGTTGTCTTGACAAATTTGCATGATCAGCAGGGACCGAGAGAAGACGGCCGTTATACTTTTATTGTAATTGTCCAATATGACCTTCGGCTTATTCTTCCTCCTAATCTTTGGCTGTTTGCCAAGTCCGCTTGCATATGTGTGTGTGTGTGTTAGGTGTTGTTGTTTGTGGATGGTGAGTTAATGCCAGCGGAGCCACTGACATTTCGACTCAAAGGCTAATGGGATACCTGAGTCTTCTGCACTTGCTGAATTGTTTATTCGGAGGGGGGGGGGGATTCTAATACCAACAATAACAAGTTCGAGTTCCTCTTCTAAACTATCTGATGTTTGAATGCAAAAAAAAAAATGTCCAACTTTGCCTTGCACTCATTTCCTGTGTCTGAGTGATCCTAGCTGGAGTGATTATGTCGACTGACTGTCTCTCTGGTGGCGACAGCTGAAGGCTTGAACTCATGTCACACTGAGAAAGGGTCACGGGGAGGCCACTAAAATAAAATCGCATTGTCTCCTCTATTGAAGACTTACTGTATATGAAGTCCTGCCCTCACCGTGGTGAAGCAAGGCCTTCTTCAGACCAGCCGTTCATTTTGTCGAAAGGCTCGTTTATTCCGTGCCAAGGCTATGTTGTGGAAAAACATATCTAGTGACGATAGTAAGAGCCAGTGGGTAACGAGACTGCAACGATCTTTCATCTCCTGTGAGAAGTCTCGGTTTGACCTGTTCCACCCTGAGGGTCAATGCTGCCTATTAGAGCAATAATACTCCTTTGCGAGTGCTCAAAGGCGCTACAAACCTCGATGGTAAATCTATGGATCATTATTTCCCCGTTCTCGTGGATAACACATACAGTCATACATAACTGTTGAGTACCGCTTAATGGCAGACATTTAGGAGCTCCATAATTGGCATAGAAACTTGCTAATGCGAGGAACAGCTGCTATGATTGGATGTAATCCACGCCAAGTGATCAGTAGTTGTTCTATGAGTGCAGGTGCAACATTACTGTTTTGAGTGTGGAGTGCCTGTCTTAATTGTTGCTCTTTCCCTTCATGGTTGAATCCAATCCTAGCCAACATTGTATTTAGTCTTTTTCCCAAAATTTGATAATCTAATATAAAACATGAGCCCGTGTCATTTTTGAAATGGCAGAACTGTGACACACCACTTTCAACATCAAATTTGTGCCTCCAAAGCAGACATGCAGCTATATGAGCTCCCAGTGCCACTAAACTTGCACAAATAATAATAAATAAATATAAATAATAATAATAATAATAAAAATATGTTGTTGTTTTAATTTAAAAAGTAATCCTGGATTGATACTAAATGTTTTCAGCCTCCTCCAAACGTGTCATATAACTACTTTTTCCAGTGACGGAAGTCAGACCAAAGTGAGCAAAACTGTGGCCACCCGCTATGCTAATTTGGCTGTGTGTGAAGGAGATGAATGAACATGGCTACTACGACTAAAACACTTAAAATTGCACCCTCCAAGCTCATTTAGGTCAGCAGTATGGGAGCATTTCAGCGACTCGATTAAGAGCGGAGATGGAAATCAAGTAGTCGGCATGACTCAGATCTTTGCTGTAAGTGCTTTAAAAGAGTCGTCTCCAACCACCGGTCACCGACCCTTGGTGCCAGTCTTCAATGATGTATAAAACAAAAAAGTTATGACACGGCCATGAATGTCCATCAGACCCTCATAAAAAAAAAAAAATAAATAAATAAATAATAATAATAATAATAATTAAATAAATAAATTTGTACGATGAATACAGCATCTGCATATTTTTTTTCTATTACATGTATTCATATATTTAGTAAATTATTGTATTTATTTAAAATAAAAATAATGTAATTTTTTTTCAACCAACCTTAAATTTGCTGTATTCTTCAAACCTTGTAAATTAGTGATGGATTGTAATTTAGCTACGCTTGTCAAATTCATTTGCTGATTTGAGAAGAGCTCAATTTGAGCACTGAAGCGAGGAAGATGGGGTTGAGATGCCTTGCAATTATAAGTAAGCCTGAAAATAAAATCTCAGTCCAAATTATGCACTCAAAAATCAAGTTTGCTTTTTGGATTTTATTCCTCCCACACGACTGAAAAACTGTGAGTAACATTTGTTGGCTGGTTTCAAAAAAGCAAAAGCAAAAAAAAAAAAACAATCATGTGGTCCTCATATATTAGTAAGTCAAATCTGTCATTTTCTAATATTTCGGCTGTTTAGGTTGACTCTTTGGGTGTGAGTTTATAAATAAATCATTCTTTCAACTTTAAGAAATGTACATGTCAATCATGCACATCTATAGTAGCACCTTTGGTCATCAGGCTGTTTTCATTTATAAAACCTGACTATAATGCTAAAAAAAAAAACACAAAAAAATGTCAGATTATTACAGTCTGTTGGATGAGGTCTTCAACCCGATAAATTGTTGAGGTGTCTTCTTTTTCCACCATCAAACAGGATCCTGAATGGTAATGAGTGAAACTACCATCTGTTCCTATCAGAGCACCTAATCTGTAATCCGGTTTGACTCTGGCATGTTGAGATGCGCCCCAGATAGAGCATAAAGCATCAGTGTAACCCAGACATGCAACATGTCTCCCAGGCATGGACACGGACGCCGTGAAGCCTCTTTCTTGTTTCTTTCCAACACTTTGTATCCCAATTTAACCATCACGCTGGATCCGGTGAAACACTAGATGATGCAATATTTATTTGCATTAATTGCAGATGAGGGAATCGTAATAGTTTATGTGTGTATGATTCAGTACATCTTGAGTTTTATTTTATTGTATGACAAAATCAATGTTGCATTGCACAAAAATTACAATCAGCACAAGACTAGTTTCTTGCCAGCATCGGGGGTGCTGTGAAATATCAGTTCTTGAATACCTTTGCCGCATGGTAAATCGAATGAAAATGCTCAGGCTAAGCCAATATGATCACAGCCACAAGTTTAAAAATGAGAATAAATAAACTTCCTTAAAATCTTCCAATCTTTATTTTTCAGTCAAACCACCACAACTTTAGATTTGCACCATTTGCCCCGGGGATTTCTTGAGTAATTAAGTAAAGTGCTGTCGGCAATCATTACTATTCTGTTCACATCTGCCACATACGCTGCCACTCAAAAGCTTGGAGAGAGTTTAGAATGCTACTGAATGAGACGGAATAACAATTTGACATCGAATGCCACAATAAATTAAACGGAATGCATAAAAGGCAACAGTTGGCCGAAATGTCATCCCACTATAAAGTCTCAAGAAAAAGTACGCAAACCCTTTGGAATTACCTGGAATTCAGTGATCTTAAAAGATAATCTGATCTTCATCAAAGTCTCAACAGTAGACATGCAGTCTTCTTAAACTAATACCACACACAATCGATGTGTTTTCACATTTATTTTGGACACATCATGTAAACATCCCGAGTACAGAGTGGCAAATGTGAACCCTGTGGCTCATAATTTATCCAAGAGCTAATTTGAGTCCAGTCAGGCAACCTAGAGTCCAGTCAATAGCACCAAATTAGAGGTGTTGGTTAAAAATAAAACCACGCACCAGGTTTGAGATTTCTATTCTGAAGAAGCATTGCCCCATTTCAACAATGCCTTGCACAAAGATTTTCATTATCTTCCAAATACTACAATAACTTGCACAATTAGAAAGACAACATGTTTATAGTGACTTCATGTTAATTCCATCAGACAGCGAGAGTACTTTTCTTCTTGTTGCTAGCATTAGCTTAGCAATCAGGACTGGTGCTTGCTTAGAGTCCATTATTTTATTGTGGGGCCAAAAAAGAGAGTCGTAGCAGGCATGCCTCAGTGCAAGTATGAGAGGCATGCAAGATAAACAAGGATGTACCATAATCCCTGAAGTCCAGCACGTCACTTGTGGGGAGCATAAAGTTTTGAGAGAATTATGAAAAAAAAAAACACTGCATTGTGATATAGAAATTGATCACGTTAGAAACATACGCTTGGAATTAAAACCATCCGTTTTTTGCGGTTCACAAAGGCTAAATATGATCTTCCTTGGTTGGACGATGTGGCTTGTTATTTCACCTTAATCTACTTTTTGATTTTAATCAATGGATCGGTTGAATATTTTGTAGTTTTTTCTTTTTTTTTTTTTTTAAGAATTTGTGGGGTTTAAAATCCCACCGCACCCCCACAATGCATTTCATTGGCCGTTAATTCTACGCATAATTCCCCTCACCCGTCCATGTTATGTACCCGCTGTTCTCATCAGGTAAAATAGTTGGTCCTCGTGGGTCACGGGAGGTTCTCCAAGCTGAGTTGAAATAGGTGGAAGTACGCCCTTGAATAGTTGCCGGTCAAACACAGTTTTGAGCTGAACTGAATTGACGAATGAAATATTTCTCAGGCAGCTTTTTCTCATGAATACCACAGCCAACCTGTGATAGCCCACTTCCTGAGGAAGCATCCTTATCCGTATGCCCCCCTTCCTCCCCCTTGCTATTAGGTGGGAAGAAAAGGTGAGGAGACGAGAGGAGGTGAGAAAGGAGGCAGAAACACGTGTGATTGCAGGTTGCTGCCAGCCAATGTCTTCTGTTTTTATGTAAAGCAGCTGGAGCTTCACTGAAAACAGTTTACAGAGGTAAACGTAAACATGAGGTGAATCTCTCCCTGAGTATTGTTGAAAAGATTATTTGTAATGTACTGTATTTGCAAAGGTATTTGTTACCATATTGTATGCCTATAAAGGGATTTCTACTATTGGTTGCTCGAGTGCACCGACATGACAAACGAAAGGGTACTTTGGAAGAGACGCTACCCGTACAGAGCATATAAGGCGATAGACGAGGTTCCACCTCTTAATTAAACCGTTAATGAATCATAGATTGGCTTCGACTCTTAATATTCCTAGACAGCGCAGGCGCCCTTAAGCCTCAAGCTCACAGCTGTGATCTGTGATTGCCCTGGTCAACTTCACATCATCATCATCGTCATTGGTCCATGATCGACGGCTGGCAATATTTTTTGCAAGGATGTTACGCGTTTGGACCTCACGCATAGATTCCAACAAATCTTCCACAATTTCAAGGACTGTGCAAGTCTCTTGCGATGATTTTAAAGGGAATGACTATTTGGGTGTCAAGTTGGCTGTGTTCAAGCCCTCAACGGCGCAAACCACCACTTTCTAATTGCGTCAAGCTGCGCGCTTCTGCCAAAATGCCAAAACTTGGTGTTACCCGCCACTGCACACAGGTCGTCTGTGCTTTGCGCCAGACTTGTTCTTTTACATTTTGGACAATTAGCTTTTAACGGTGTGGGAATAGTTTAGCACATGTCACATACATTTAATTAAAACAGGACTGTTAATTTGTGGGGAAAAAAAACATACTTTGGCTTCTTTAATTTTCTAAAACAAAGTAATCAGCTTTTCTCGTCACTGTTTTCTCAAAATAATGTGCATGGGAGAGGACTTAAGTGGCTTTATGTGTTGAAAGCCCTCTGTTGCCACTGGAGATCCTAATTACAAACATTGTCTTTGTTGTTTCAGCCTCACATTCCATGTGAGTCTTACTCGCACTAAGAGAAAGGAATTATATTAAAAAAATGAAAATCCCCTCAATATAATTGTATTCAAGGGAGGTGCAACAATTAAATGATTGATCAACAACAATCAATTGAGCGAATCATTGGACAATTATTTCGATAATGCATTCGTTGTTTTGAGATTATTTAAAATCCTCAGAATTCCAGCCTCTCAACAGGAGAATGAAAGCATCCTTTGTGTCGAATCAAAATAAAACATTCGCAAACATCTGCTTTTACTTTGGAAAACAATGGACGTTTGTGCTTTCGGTCTGATAGGTTACAGACTGAACCGATAAATCAAATCATTAACTCATTTACTTTTGTACATTTTCCCCATTAAAATAATGTCATGAAATGATTCATCGACTAAATAACGGTCAGATGAATCAGTTACAAGAATTATCGTGAGATGCGGCGCTAGTATTCACATTCAAAAGATTTCTGACAAATTTCCCAAACTGTTCCCCCTTGCCAAAATAATTTGAGTTCCATTTGTAGGATCAAAAGGAAAAGTATTCCAGAGAACGTATCAATATCTTTCCATCTATTTATCCCTCTTATCTCTGCATGTCCCGCACAGCCAACTTTATCCCTTCTGGCCATTTGTTATATTCAGATGTGCGGCTCTGTACTGTTCATTTCCTCACGCCTTTGTCTTTCAGTCATGGTTCCTTCCTTCTTATCTAAAAGGCCCTTGGGCTTCTTTGTCTATCAGTGGGATTTCACACTTGTAATATTTCAGTCTTTCATCCCTTGCTCGCACTCTTACCTGTCACGCCTACATGCCCACTCAAACCCGTTGCCGTCCCAGATGGGATGCACTTTGGAGGTAAGCTTCGGTTATGCAGGATTTCTTGACATCAGCTCTTCTTTGACATGGCGACTCCGGCGCTCTCCATAGACTTGGACCCCGGCAGCCAACATTTTTGCAGAATGCCAGAAAGACAAACAACCTCCCTGTCGATATTGGTTGCACTGTCAGAGAACAGTTGTCCTCTCCACAATCAGAGACAAATGTTTGAGAGAGTTGATGCTACATGAGAAGATTAGAGTCGATCAAGGTTGTGCGACAGAGGCAGATTCAACTGTGTGACAGCATCATGAGAAGCATAATTGGAGGTGGGTGGAGTAGCTAAAATTTGAAGAATATGACTCAAGTATAAATAAAAAGTAGTCCTCATTGTAAAAAAAAATAAAAAAAAATAAAATAAAATTCTCAAGTACATAGTTACTGGTGAGTAATTTTATATTCAAATCAGAACATTAAATAAAATAAAACTAAAAAATTCAATAGAAATCTGTGAATTCAGCTATTGCTGAGTATCACTTATTATAAACTAATAATAAATAAAATATTCATATGACATAACAAACGTTAAATCAAATCTAATATAACAAAAATGAAGGCAAATTCAGCCCCAAGAAATGTTCTTATACAAATTTTTTCGCACATTGAACAGCACAATAGGCTCACCAAGACAAGAGTAAAATGGATATAAAAAGTCTACACACCCCTGTCCAAATGCCAGGTTTTTTCAACCATGGTAATTGCAAAACACTCCCATTAATGTAACCAATACCCTGTGCAACTCAACTGATATTTTAAATATGTCTTGGAGAGAAGAGGCAAAGATAAAACACACCCCCTCCTTATAACTGGGATGTTGCTATGCACAGAAGAAAGTTGTCCCATTCAAATCACATGCTGCTTGGTTGACCAGCTTTATTGTTGCAGTATATTTAGGAGCTACTTTATGGTACTTGCGGAACATCCATAATTTGTGTTTGTGTATGCGCGAGCGAGAGACAGAGGCTGCGGCGCAGTATTTAAAAGCACAGTTAGGGTGCCCAGCTCAGGTCTTAAAGCGGAGTTAGGCTTCCCAGATAGGGTTTAAAAGATGCTCGTTTAACAGTTACTTATAATCCTACATTAGGCCTAAGGCCCAACAAAAATATCTGCAATTTACCGCAAGGTGTTTTTCCTTTTCAGTGTAACAGATTACACATGACAATTTATTCTCAACATAAATACTCAAGTCAAAGTATGTCGCCTTAAAACAACACGATACGCCCAATTTATCTAAAAATGTGTTTGAGTAACTCACGGCGTAAATGTAACACGTCACTACTCACATTTGAATTTAATTGAAGTTTGATGAAGGTTTCTTCTCGAGCGCCACCCTTTATCGAGGTGCTTTGTTGGTCCTTAGTCATCGTCTGAATGGTACGGCACTTGGAAAGAGCCACCGCCAAACACATCATGGGAGACTGGGAAGCAAAAAGAAAAGAGTGGCCCATTAATAAGACGGGGAATTGATCTGCTCCGGCCTCTGTGGGGTTGCCTGTCTGCCAGTGATTGTGGTGTGCTCATTATCCATCTCCGCTCCAGGTAATTACTGGCTTGTTTTGATCGAAAAGCTTTCAATTAGTTGCTCATTAGCATTGTTTAATTAAACTCACCCTATGTTGTATTTTTTATTTATTTTTTTTAATGCGGGAGTGTTTCATCAGATGTAGTTGTTTGGAATTTTACTCAAATTGAGTCAATGAGTGGATAGGCGCCACATCTGTTTATGAATGATTAGCTTTACTGTAAGTTACTTCCACACTTTGCATGTATATTACATTAGACTCCATCGGGGGAATGGTGGCACTAAAATTGCAAGATGCGAAAACACTCACTCATGCAGAACTGTGCTCTGAGGCGAGTGTTGGACAGTTGCAGACTGAGGAGCACGGGAGGGCGTTTTGGTTACGAGATGCCTTGAAAGAGGAATAGGAAAGAAAATGTTCAAGCTCAAAATGAACGCTTTAGAAAAGCCAAACTTCACAGTTGAGAAGCTGGACCATACGCCGACAGGACGCTAAGAAGAATTCTAAATCTCCCGGTGAAGACTGATTCTTTGCTTTTCAAATCTTCCCTTCACTTTTTCTTGTCTCCCATTCCGTCTTATCTCCTCTGTCACCTCACTTTGTTCCTGTCCTTTATATTTCTGTGTCACCTTGCATCTTTCATGCTGCCGTCCTCACTAAAGTCTCGCCTACATATTCAGTTCTCTCGCTGAGCTTTCCACTCTGTATTTAATTTTGTTCTCCCTTTGTGTCATATTGACACAGTCGTTTACCACGAGTGTTTGTTTGAAAAACACAGCGTGTGAATGCCCTTAATTACATATGTGAGTCTGTTTCAACAGCGAGATATCCGCAACCGAGCAGCTCTCGTTTTGTTTTCACGGCACGTTCTGGCGGAGTGTGACTGCAAACAAAGTATCAGTGTGTGAGAGTGGCATGAGAGGCCTCCCCAAATGTCACAGCAGGCGCCAGAGCTGACTCTTGAGAGTCGAGAATCAGGACTCGACTCAGAAGTCTCAGCGAACGGTGACAAGCTTACTGAGCATGGAGGAAAAACGAGAGGCACCGTCATCGTGGGTGACGAGCTCTGCCGTGGCACCATTTGATATTAAAATGATTGGTTTTATTTAGGGCTGCCAAGATTAGTCGAATAATCACGATGACGACAACGATGAAATCCGTCGACAATTAATTTTAATGTCTATGCGCTATTTATTTAGATGTGGCGCTGTATTTTTCTCTCAAAAAGCCTTGTCTTCCCTCATGTTAGCTCATGTTAGCGTTAGCAACAGAAAGTCTGGTCTTTTTTCACAAAATAACCAAATATGATGTAAACCTCCTCTTCATAGCAGCACAGCAGTGATGAACGAGCATCTGAAAAGGAGGCACGTTGCGGCTGAGGCCTGATTTCATTTATGGCATTTGGACAGTTTCTGGACGCTAGCAAAGTTAGCACATAGAGGCTACCTTGTGGGCCTCATGGAGCGCTACACGGATGTTCTGTTGTGGTACCCTAATTTATTGTAGAATCTACTGTGGATTTGGGCGGCATTAGTGAGCAAACTCACGTTTTTTATACACAAGCATTATAATGCACATAACCAAAAAAAAAAAAAGAAGATATCTGCCACCATTTAACTCATCCGTGAGGAGCAGTGTGGAGCCATTTTGTAAGGTGCAATTACACTTCATTGTTCATTGTTGGCCCCGCCCCAATATTTGAGCAGCACTGCCTAAATCTGACCATATTTTCACTTTTTAAATTTGTGATTAACACACTCAGACCATTTGACTGGGAGCCAAATTCTGCTCTCCAGTATAAAAATCCGTCAAACACAATCATACTGTGAATCAGGAAAAAAAAAACAAGATGCGAATAATTGTCCAATATTTGCATTACAATATTATTAGTTTTTACTTCCACATTTATATATGCAGTAGTTAAATAATTATTTCCATCTGTTTCTCTGACAGTCAATAGACATGGACTCCTACAAGTCGCTGCCAAAAACAATGAGCAGCGGTGTAGCATCTTTAGCTTCAGGGATGCGTACATTCATACAAGCTAGTAATCTATCGAATTAACTTGCATCATGCCTCTCCCCCTTAGCTCAGAAATCGCCATGATCCCCCAAGCGATGGCTGCCTGTCCCCCCGCATTTTTCTCCATACCTGGGATTGTTTTACATTAAGCTTCCATCCCCTCAGAGGTGAATATAAATCTCACAATCCCATCACTCATTAATCACCATTCCCCAGCTGTTGGACTCCCAAAAGTGGTTACCACAGTTTGTCTTCACATGGTAAAGGGGCAGGGATCATCCAGCCCTGTAAATGGTCCCACAACTTGGCACAGGGGATCTGCTGTGATGATTCCAAACTGAAAGACCCTTTGAGCCGTTGGGAGTATGGGGATACTAGAACAAAACTACAAAAGGCATTGGAAATAAGTGCGCTAAAAAAAAAAGAGGGGGAAAGAAAGGAAATGATTTCCAGCAGGTTCATGTGTCTTCAAACATTCCGTATGTGCTCAGAGCCACAAAAACGCGAGCACGTGCCAAGTTGCCAATGTGCTCCCAAGCGCCCATCCAATGAGGATACCCTGAACATCTGTTGCCTCTAATAGAGAGCCAAACATTCACTGTGACAGTTTTAGCCAACGCGGAGCGACCGAGAGGGAAATACATCAAGCAAATACGGGAATGAGAGACAAAAGAAAATCAGTGACTTGAACTACACACACTCTCTGCTTTGGGAGTCAATATGTTACCAATCCTCATGTTGCCTGGCACCTTGGTCTTCTTTCAAGAACAGATCGCAAATCAAATCAAGTCACTGGTGCATGTTGCTAATTCCATTTAAAGAATGTAGAGCCCAGGTGCCCTGAAGTTGCTGCAGGCGAAGCAGCAGAGGAGGCACGGGAACTCCGAAGGGGGAGTGGGGGTGGGGGTAGGGGGGGGGCTGTTCATTAGCAGTTCCTCATGAAAGGAGAATGAGCGATAAGCCAATTCAATACTTTGCATACAGTGGTTTTCACTTCACATCTGGAATACTCATCATTTCCCCCGTCAACATTGAAAACCACGGCTTGTGGTTGTTCTTCCTCCAAATGGCGGCCACGTCTCCACGTTTGTGTGTTCGATGAGGCAGGTTCAAGCTCTTTCTTGCGCCATCAGCAGAGCTTTATTGACTATGGCAGAGATGCTTCTCAGCGATTTCTGTAACATAAAGAGTTAAGATGGCCGTGCTCTCCACTTGGACTAATCCTATTACACCAGAGTGCAGCTCTTAGTGGGCTCCAACTTCACTTTTATTGGAAATCCTTTGCTGTTATAAAACCTTTTAGCCTTTGGCTGGACTATTGCGCTCATAATTCTAACTCCCGGCCTTTGGGCAATTCCCTCATGTTTGTGTTATTGCAACATTACTTATCGACATTTGTATACGGGCAGAATCTCATAATTGTGATAATGCTTGTTTCAATCACCTACAAGTTTCTAGCCGAGGCTGGAAATCTGCGTGTGTGTCGTACAGTAGCTTTATAGCTCGACATTTTCATTTCATTATTGCCAGCAGTCAGGCTGAAACAACTGAAAGGCAGACAGAAAAAGCCTGGAAACAACCGGGGCTGGCTGTAATGCTCGTAATTTCCTCTTGAGCTGATCTCTAAATGGTTGTGCTTTGTCACTGCCACTACACCACCGAATAAATTCACTCTTTCACCTCCTCGTGCCTCCTCCCCCTCGCTCTCTAATTCATCTCATTTCCGCTTCGTGGTTGGTTCAATCTCCACCTCTTTTCAGCGCAGACTGCTCCGTATTCCGGGGTCGTTGTGTTGCCGGTGGAGAGTGATTGTGCCAGTGGCAGTGAGGTCAATTGGAAGAAATTGCGTTGCAGCCACCGTTGAGCTAAGGCGAGAAGTAACAAACTGGATACTCGCACAATCCTTGTCAGCCCAAAAAAAAAAAAAAAAAATTCTACAAGGGATCACTTACTGCCCTCAACTCACATAGAGATGCTTTGGCCCCCACAATTTGCGAAACCATGTCAATAGGAAACACTGTGCTATGTGAATTTCTCACCCCATGATATTTCAGCATATCTAGCAACTTTGTCGACACTCATGTACTGCTTCAGGTAACAAAGTGGTGAAAATTCATCTAGCGTCAAAATTTTTCATTTTTTATTTATTTATTTTTTAAAGGCAGTATGACGGTGCTATTTAAATCCGAATGGGCCAGATTGCTGTATCATTTTACAATCTACTGCTGCTCCACCGGTTTCCTCATATGAATATACTGTTACAAATAATTCATGTTTAAACTGTATCAGTTGTGGATTTTAATGCAAACATGAACATATCACACAACCATGATTAAATATATTCAACTAGTACAGATTTTTGGCAAACGACAATGTGTCACTGCAGTCGATGAATTACCATTGAGGAGAATAAAAATCTGACCCGGCGGCACACTGGCATCAGAAAATTCGATTAAAATCCGTTTGGTATGTGCTGGGATGTGAATAAAACTGTAATGAAATATAATATATTTATTGAAGGTTGGCCACCTTGTATTTGATGTCATTCCAAATCATTAAGACTCTTTAAAAAAGCATTTGCTTCGATTTTGAACCAGAACATATTATTATAACAACGCATTTTTAAAACACCCCTGACAGAAAGCGCCAAGGATGAGAGAAAAATCAATCCAAATTCTCAGAACAAATTAATATTCAACAGCCAGTAAGTGGAATTGATTAGCAATAGAAATGTAATATTTAAATTCCTGGAAGAAGTCTGAATCCAAATCCTAATCAGCTAATCAGAGACCGAGGGTGACTGATTGGATAATAAATAAGATGACAAGGCTAATGAAAACTGCAGGTAAAATTTTGGGAAAAAGGAAATTATTAATTATCACCTCATGTAGTTTGCATATTCTAATGGAAGATGACTCAAGCAATTTCTGGGAGAGACCGTTTGTTGTCATGATGTGTAATTAACAATGGCTTATAAAGATGTTGGTGTGAATATTTTATACAAGACATAGCAGCAGAACAAGAAGGCAGTGGTAAAACTACAGCCATGTATAATTCAGAATGGATGACTATTTAATTTCTCTTCTTTCACCCTCCACACTAGAGATGCGCGGTATAAGATGCGGTAGACAATATAAATTTGAGGATTGGACTCGACCAGCCAATTGTGATAATGCTTGTTAATGACTTCATCTTATCATCTTCAATGTGAAAATTGCTTTCAATTCTGACCGTGGAGCTGGAAAAGCAGACTTCATTCTTGGTCAGGAAGTTTTAATTTACTCTGGAGTTTGTGCTTTGGCTGGAAACCTAGTTTTAAAAAAGCTGATGAATGGATTATTTGGGCTGCGGTTGGGTGTATAAATTTGACTGGCAATGCTTGACGTCCACCCACAGCCAGCTGGCCAAGGCAACGAACAAAGCAACAGATAGAATTTTATTTTCCAGCTGTTGACCTCAAACCACTTTTTCTTCATTCTGTTCATTTGTTTAACTCGTCACTTACTTTCCAACAACCTTCCTTAGCCGCCGCATACACCTACTCGTGCATTTGATTCCTGCCTTGTTTATCCTCCCCCTCTCTTGGTTAAGAGAGGTGTGATGACATTTCTTCTGCAAAGTAGCCCGTAACCCGGCAACATCACCCAAGTCAGGAGAGCAGATATTACTGTATCTGATTTGTTCCCAACAAGCTACACAGACATTTGGTGTGTGCAGAATGTAGAAAAAGATGGATGGAGTGATTATAAAGTAACACTTGGCTTGACATTTATTAGTTGGTTTTTTTTTTTTTTTTTTTTTTTTTTTTTTTTTTTTTACATTGAGCTCAGATATTTTCTCATTTCCTTGCAGCATTGGTGTTAGGTGCGTGTCATATTATTTTTATTTTTTTTTTACACGTGGAATTGATTTCCCTGTTACTCAGCATCTCTCTTTGACTCTCACACACTGACCCACTCCCTCACTTTCTTTCTTGTGTTTGTCTCTAGCCACTTGGACAGAGTAAATAAGTATTGATCTTGTCCAAGTGAGGCTTGCTAGCTGTTGCTATTCTGCTAATTGCCCCTTTTCATCTGGTATCAACACTGTGTAGTGCTGTTGTGTTGATTTTGCTAGAGCTATCTATCTGTCTGTCTGTCCCGCATGCCCCTGATTATCAAGCTAGCTAGCTAACCGGGTAGCTAGCTAACTGGTTAACTAGCTAACTGGCTAGCTAGTTAACTGGCTAGCTTGCTAGCTGGATAGATAAATAGATGGATATGTAGATGGGTATATATGGAGGCGATAGAAATGAAAGGTCTTTTGTGGGTTGTGTGCAGGAGCAAGTATGCTCGAAGAAAGGGTCAGGTGACCTTCTGGGAATGTGTTGATATCAGCATTCATTCTGTCACAGCACATTGAGCAGAAATTATAACATAATTATATTTATATGTTTACTTATTGACATGGTAATCTAAAGGGGAAGTCAAAAATCTTTGAAATAAAATGTTCTTTGCCCCTCCATGAGACAAAACATTTCATTCTGATTAATATTGCATTTGTGGAATACGGGTGACACAGTAAAATCCATTTGTTTTAACCATCTCAGGGGGGCAGCCATTTTGCCACTTGATCTCTTCTGAAACGTATATCCTAGTTGCAGGTAACAACCTATCATGACTCACCTGCTTTCTGAGACTGATCCATAATTGATCGTTAGCTTAGCCCTGAGCAACTGTGATGTCATTTTCAGTTATCAGCAAGTGGCAAAATGGCCGCCCCCTGAGATGGCTAAAAACGGGTGTATTTTACTTCTTAACTCATATTCCGCAAAACGCAAAATTAATCAGAAGGCCATGTTTTGACTAATGGGAATGCATGGAACGTATTCAAAACCACATCCTGCCCCGCTAAAATTTTACTATCCGCCATACCATTCATCCCTATGAAGTTAAGTTAGATTGGCTTTCATTTAGTCACATTTTCTTGATTAATTATATCTAAACAAACCAAGTGGGTGTCAAGCCTAAAATATACATTATGTCTATGCAGACGTTTCATGTGAATTATGCTGATGTGCCGAGTTATTAAATCAATGACAGGGACCCAGATGTGCACTCTCATTATGCTCATATGAAGCAAAGTCATGTTTCAATCTGCAGCCTCCCTGGTTAACCACATGTGCTCAAGACTGAACCGGCACTTAATGGGGTCTGACAATTCAGCACGAAAGATAAGCAGCTCTTTGTGGAAGCCTTGTTTGCCAGGATAGTTTTGGCGACGGCTTTGGGTTGGCCAGAGAGATGCAGTTGTCATTTATAATCTCGCCGTCCGGTGAGGTAAATGAGTTAAAATAACAGTCATTGGGAACAACAGCCACTGTCCACAAGATTGATCTGGATGACCTACAATTGTGGGAAATGCGTTGAAGGATGAGCGGGTGAACAAAATAAATCTTAGCTTTCAAAAAGGAAATCATAACTGTGATGTCAGCGCTAACACCTTCTTTTTTTTTTTTTTTTTACTTTACATGCACACGACAAATCTGCATGTTTGCGTCGGTGATTTATGTAGTGAGCCAGAGAATGAGTCCATGAAAATCTTGAATTCTTTTGTCTTCAGGAAAGCCTGAAATGATGCAGTCTTTATTAGATCTGTGCCATTATTGCCTCACACATTCGCTTGTCAGCTGTTGTTCAAATCCACTTTCATAAGGCTCCCTCTCCCCATCCCGCTCCACTCAGCAGATTCACTGTAATATTATGAACCGTGTTGTGGGAGCTTGGAGTAAATGGAAGCGACACACCACATACCATTCTGGCAGCCTTCCAGTCACCTCAGGACAATTTCCCTGCAGAGAGGCACCTCAAACTGTGGCTTGCTGCCTGCCACTTGGGAGAAACTGCTGCTTTTTAAAGACCAATCTCAGAAAGCCATGTCAATTCAGGACCAAGGCAATTAGAGCTACAGCATATGTCATGGTTCAATACGCCGCATGACTTTGTGGAGTCACCGTCAAGAATGTGTTTAGACAAACTTTGACAATGAGTGGGGGCGGGGGGGTGGTACTGTAACGGAGAGGGTCACATGGACTTGACTGGGATCATGAAGAGTCAGTTGCGGGTGGTCAAGGACTTCAAAACCTTTGCTGCTGGCCTAACATAACTGAAAATCAAGAAATTGTGATCATTTTTCCCAGAATCAACAATGTGAGCGTCTGTGCCGTGTGTCTTTGCGTTGATAGACAGTTGCGCTAGCCAATCATATTACGAGTGGCTGACACTAAGGCCTTCTAGCAGGCCTGACGTTCAAAGTATCCTGTGATTCGATATTCACTTGTGAGAATGCAGCACTACCTGGGATCAACAAATCCACAGCAGACAGTCTTACAGGCGACCATTCGAAAATCTAAAATATAATCTTGCTTTTTTTAACCCACAATGGCCAAAGGAGGGAAAAATGAGGATTTGATTGCATTTATACTTCCAAGTCCATTTTCAAGACGGACTTTTCAAGAGAAGCTCGCTCTCAAGAGTCAATGTGGTCCAACACTCAGTAGTGAATAAGTGTGTGTCTGTACATTATTTCTCCAGATGTGCTGTCATAAATGTTGGTGTTATGAGGAGTATTTATTCAAATCGGACTAAGAAGGATTTCACTGAAGGCCTCGGTGTGAAGAATTGAGGAACTTTATTCACCTCCAGTGCATATAACACAAACTCGTCATTTACTGAAAGTACTGTCATGACACTTCCAAGGGAGCCTGCTTTGCAACCCCCAAAATCACCCAAAAACATGTGGACTGACTTTAATGAGTGCAAGTGCAAAGCAATTCGAAATGATGCTTTTCTGTAAACAGGTAGGGGGAAAAAAAGATTACTCTGAAGTCTCACTTTGCTGTTATTCCTTCCCATCACAATAAAGTGGCCAATCGAAAGATTCCATTTTGTGGAGAAATGTGATGGAAACGCTTTTTTTTTTCTCTTTCTGAAGCACAAGCCCAGAATGACTTTTTTTTTTTCCTTAGCAGCCGTTACTTTCTAAATTAAAGGTTCATGTGGAGTTGACTTCACTTACGCTGATGTGTTGTGTGCTACTGCATGATTGTCTCCGCAAAGTTGGAAAGTATAAATACACACCCTATAGAGACTGACTGACCGATACTTTTGAGAAAACACAAGTCGATTTATGGCTTCAGTTGCCGACTGTCTCACTAAAGGTTCTCTGGATGATCCTCAACTCCGACTCGCAAACAAAAGAATATTTTACTAACAAGTGCCTGCTGGTGTCCTTAGCCTACCCGAGTTCAACAATTTAATGGACTCCAAATATTAGTTTTCTCCCTCATTACCATGCCGGGTGCTCTCTGCTTGAACCCACTGCAGTTCTTAAGAAAGGAGGCCTTGGGTAATGTTTGTCTGTACGGAGCTAACTGATTTCTGTCAATGTACTTCTCATTGTCACAAATGCCATGCCGCATGTGTTTGCGCAACACACTGTCCAGGTACATGTTTCTCAACAAGAGGTCTGTCCGTCATTCTAAAGAGTCGCCCCCTTGCTGAGTGCCAAAGCAGTAAATAAAGAGATTTGTATGATGGCAACTCTTTTGCTTTAAAGCGGGTCGCTGACCCTCTCTGTCAATCCGTTCATGGCTTGCGCTCAGCGCTCGTATGGCTCCTCGTATTATTGCGCTCCTCCTTGATCCTAGAGCTGCGTCTGCTGTTTTTCGGCTCCTTGTTGGCATACTCGCTGCACTCATTGACTGTAAGACTACTCTCTATGCCAGGTGTGGGCAAACTACGGCCCGGGGGCCACATGTGGCCCGTTGAACGTTTTAATCCGGCCCGCCGAACTTGAAATAATGTACATGAATAAACCTTGTTAATGTTTTATTTTCTAAATAGTGTGTTTTTTCAAAGACATATATATATTGTTGTAATGCTTTTGTTAACTTTCATGAAAAATTAAATTTATTATATTATTTTTTTCTCCGATGAGATGAGTTTACCAAAACACTCCATCCATCTGCTCCTGGTCCGGCCCCTCTGTCAAATTTTAGAACCCATTGTGGCCCACTTTGCCTGTTTTCCATCTCTTCCATCACCTGATTCAAACGATCAGAATCATTATCTAGCGTCTGCAAACCTTGCTGGTTATTTGATCATTTGAGTCAGGTAGGGAGCAGCAGGGAGATATGGAAAACAAGTAGGACACCAGCCCGAGAGGGACAGGATTGCGCACCTTCGGTTAAGAGCATTAACTCATTCACTACCAGCCAAGTAAAAAAAAAAAAAAACAGCAACAAAAAAAAAATATCTTTGACGTCTTTAGCCGTCAATGGCAGTAAATGAGTTCATCAACATTTTCCAATATTGGTTTCCAATTTCAGCCAGTTGGATACATCTTTGCTCTCGGCTTTATATCTACTGCATGCTCCTCAGCTGACACTGACAACACTGTTACCACAACTGACAAGCGTCTGGCTCCTGCTGTCATTGCTTCCGCACATGCGGTATCACCGTGAAAAAGGTTGAAACGCTTGATAGTTTTGATGAAATCCGTTTCCTCTTGCCTTCTCTTCTCCAATCCACTGGGATAACTCATCATTTTCCTCATGATGTATTACGTTATTATTCTTGTGGTTAAATTGCCTTTTCCTTAATCGTAAATTCACAGTGGGATGGAATAGTTCGTTGAATGAGAATGGAGCGGAGCACTCAGGGAAAAAAAATTAGGATCTTTTAAGCATTTAATTTTTTTAAAATTTGGAAATGATAACTTCTTGAAATCAAATACAACTTTATGTAGTTGTTTTCATGACATATTTGGAAAGTCCTTCCCTGGTCACATGCCACATATTTTTGGATTGGTTGGTTATTTTATTCAATCAGCTTCAATAAAAGAGAACAGAACAGTCAACACTGATTTTTTTTCCAAAAAAACAAGCCATTTGAAAAGATGTAGAATGAAGCAAAAATGTCCAAATATGACAAAGCATATTTCAGCAAAGAAAATGTATGACCATGAAACGCCAACACAAACAAAATTCCCTTGCAAAGAAAAACATTGGCCGCAACAACCCAACTGTATCGTCATAAAAAGTAGAATTTGTAACAAAGGCACTTGTTTTTTATCAACACCCTTGTCAAACCACGAAAGTTTTCAAGTTTTCTTCGGAAATTTTTTAAAAATGTTTTCCATATGTGGTTTTCAACAGAGCTTGACATCAATTCTCTTTCCAAGAAATGTATTTCAATACAAAAAGCAAACTGCAAGCATGAAATGCATCAGGAAGTCCGCATGCACGACATTGTTCTATTTTTTTAACTTAGAATTTCCTCAATTGGGTAGATATCAAAATATTGTTTTAAATGTTAGCATATTAGCCGAGCAGCAGTTTTGTGAATATTATTTTTTTGCCATGTCATGGCACACACATTTTTACCACATTTTCTTAACATACAATATTTAAATCTTGGCTCTTCTTTTTGAAACCAGAGACAAATGAAATGATCTTTGGTAATATTTGGGAACCCTGCGAGGGTTTAAAAAAAAAAAAAAAAAAAGGCACATTTGGGCTGTTACATTATAACAAGCCATCTAGTCATACAACATGTCGGCGTGTCTGCATTTACCACAAATGCAACTGTGGAAAAGGAGAGAAAAGCACGATGTTCATTCCTTCCGTTAACTCTCACCCTTTTAAACTCATCAGAGCCTCGCTACACCATTCATTACATGGCTGGCGTCCAGGTCACGCTTGAGATAGGTTCCAGGACACCCACGACCCCGGTGAGGCTGTGCGCTGCAGAGAATTGAATGATGGACGTTAACGTTTTCATTAATGGTGGAAAGAGTTTGGAAATGATTCATCTTTGTCTCATTTTATTCATAATAAAAAAAACTGACATCCAAACCGGGTGTGTAAACTTTTTATAGCCACTGTAAAACAGAGCGATAGATAGACAGTTTATGAATCGGGGAAAGCATTTAAGGACAAGCTGTCATTGCATCGGGCTATTTTTGACGCAAACAAAAAATAAATATTCATTAGCAGAAAGTGACTTTGTCCGAAACATTTCATTGTAGTTGCCGAACGGGTGCACTGATGAGCATGTGTCTGTGCATGCTGCTGTTTCAAACCTTTTCTCTCCCACACAATCCTTTTTTTTTTTTTTTTCATGTGCGTGTGTGTGTGTGTGTGTGTGTCTTTGTTGCACATCCCTGAGGGAGTCTGTAGAGAGAGCGGGTGCAAACAGGAAGCGCTAATGAAATATGAAGGGATGAGGACGGCCGCATGGTTCCTGCCAAGTACCCCCTGCTGTTTGACTCCACGAGGGAGGTGGACCATTTGAGAGGGAGGACTGAGTGTGTTTTGAAAGAAAGAAAGAAAAAAAAAACTACCCTTCTAAGGCCTTTTACAATAATGTCTCTGAATTTTATTTATAAATGTGTCTTTTTGACTTCCTATCTCTTTTTAGGTAGCGCCTCACACTTTGCTCTAAGTGGAGCAGCAGAAAAAAGGTGTTGAAAAATGCCAATACTATTACTGGCTCACTCACACAGCTGGCTTTCAGCGGTGCCCTTTTCCCATTAGCCAAACTTGCCGGTTTCATCAACATTTTTGGGGCAATTAAGTGGTTGTTAATGGCATTTAGATGTCACGCTTTCTGCATCATTCTCCACACACTTACAAATATCGTTGTTTCTTCTTCCACCATTTGTGGTGTCGTTTCCTGATTCAGTTTATATTAGTGATAGACTGAACGGCTTTTTTCAGAGCTCGATCAATACCGGGTATAAGTCGTCATGGAGGCCGATTCCCAATTTTGAAGCTGATATTCATTTCTAGAAAGATGGGATAAAATGGTGACTTGACTCGGGTTAAATGCCTCAGGTTAAGCACTTGTTTATTAAACAACTTTCGTGATTTACAACGTGTTAATGCTTTTTTAGATCCTAGCAAATAGACATCTTTGTTTTAAATGTCTAAAGAAAAAGTGCAAGGAGCTCCCAGGCTCAGCTGAAAGTCTTATTGGTCAATGAAAACAAACTCCTTACACTTTACTAATGAAATGGTTTTCTAAGGATGCACTATTACTGAATCATTTGTCTTTATCTAGCCAGGAAAATAACCTCTGCAAGTTTATATTGGGAGAGTGATTAGATTTAGCCTCAAGGCAAAGGATCGTACTGTGGCGTGTCGAACTGCCCCTTTTGTTTTGATGACATAAAAGGGCCCATAGTAATGTCACAAGTGGTTGTGAGTTGTAGTAGACTGATATTTATTAAAATTTCGGAAAAGTCTGTTGCCTTCCTGTGGTTGCGAGACCTCTTCTGTCGTGCGCGTGACTCGAGGTGAAAAAGAAAGCAGGCAGCTTAC